>NC_051163.1:107193248-107362256 GCF_013339745.2 Dermacentor silvarum
ACACAGCCCCTGGTACGATTAATTCGGTGGAGGCTTCCTTCCTTATTATTGGTAGCGGAGCGTGTGGCCTGGCTTGCGTCCTTTCTTTTTTTCTTAGCGTGCTGCTCTAGTGCTCATTTCGACAAAACGTGCAAAGCTACAATGGAATTGTGTCAAATGGGCAAGAAGAGTAGCGCAAGAGAGGACTCAACTTCTCGATCTAGTTTGAAAGCGTGGCGCAACAATTTCCTTTCTGAGCGCTTTGTTTATCTTACAGTGCATGGGACTACAGCGGTATATGTTATAAAAAAAGACGCGTCCGGGTTCGAGTGCACTTGCTGTCTCGATAAGCAGGAAGCTTCCACTGAGTTAATCTCGACAGGGGCGGTGTCATGCCTGTGGAATAAAGTCCCTGTATAGTAGAAGTACCGCCATCTACCTTTCCTCCCCGTCTCCTCTCCTAAAGCGCTTGCTTTTAGGGCGAAGCTCCTTGGGGTGGGTCGTTCCCTCCTCTGTAGTAGTAGTAGTAGTGGTATGTAGCCACCTCTAGTTTATGAATTGCTCAATAGATGGCGTTGTGTCCGTAGCCACCTGTCGTTTTATGAAGTGTCACTAGATGGCGTTCCGGTTCCACTTCCGGTTCCAGTTCCACTATGCGCGCGTTCGGTGCGAACGTGGGCAAAACGCCGACGGCGTCGACAACAGTTCTGCGCGTTGCTGGTGCTGCTGCATGTCCAAGTTTATACAGCTGATAAAACTACCTTGAGTCGACCCCATGGCTACTTCGCATACTACTCAGGGTTCCCCTACGGGAAGATGGTGTAATTCTCTCTCTCGTTCCCGACGCGCGCTCTCTTATCTCTCGTCCGTAGCTGTGGTTTACCCGATGATCCCCCGGTGCTTCCCCACTCATCATCATTCACTTCGTGGATATGCTGTGTTTTTCCTTTATTTTTGCTTGCGAAAGCAAGTGAAAGTCCTAGATATAGTCCACGTTGAAACTTTCAGGCCGGGCGCGCGCGCCGCCGCCGCCGCCGCCGCCGCCGGAGACTGCGGCTCAGAGCATAGCCTCCTATATTTAAAAAAATATATATAGGAGGCTATGCTCAGAGTGACTTTTAACATGGCTCTGAGGCGAAAAAATATAAAGAAGCCAAGCGCGCGCTATCATCGTCCAATCGGAGAAGGAGAGAGTGAAGCAGCGTTGATCAAAGGATGGCGGTACTTTTATTGCGATAGCAATTATATGGACACTTCTACCGGATTTCTGCCGTCGGCATCGCCGTCGCCGTGAGGTTCAGTAGAGATTTCAAGGGCGATAAATCGTCGCCGCGTGCCGTATGCGCGAGCCCCCCCCCCCCGCGCGCGCGGTATCACGGAGAGCGAATGCTCGGCGGAAAGCAAACGTGACCGTCGCGCGAAAGACCGTGATGTATGGGAGGGAGGGAGGGAGGGAGGGAGGGAGGGGGGCGGCGCTGTGCTCCGGCACCACAAAGGCGTTCTTGCCCACTCAATCTCCCACCGAAAGCAACAAAGCGGGAAGAGGGGGGGGGGGGGGGCGGCTGCTTCTCCTCTGCCAACACTTCTCCTTTGCGCTTTGCCCGGGGATGCCGGTCGTCCGCACCGTCTCTTATCTCCACACGGCTCTGACCTTGTATGCGCTGTGCATTCGCCGCTCAGTTTCCGTTGAAGCGATAGACCGCGCGAACCTGCGCTTGCTGCCAGCGTTTTGACAGTCGTTGGCCGCGGTCATTCAGTGTGATCGATTCATGTTTTCTTGTGCGCGCTGGCACCACGATTGTTAATTCAGTTCGTAAGCCAATCTGTCCAAGTTTATGCAGCCGATAAAACTACTATCCCTACTCCGAATAGCTCTAATAATTTGCTATCGCAATGGATGCTTCGCCTTTCGGGCGAAACTGCTACATTTTTCTTATGTTAGGGATTTTATGTGGGAATTGCCTGAGAGACCAAACGTGCGCTTCGAGTGAACTTTGTGCTCATGCGCTAGTCTTACTGGTCTTGTCGCTTCGCGCGTTAGAAGCCGCTGACCGGCCGGCCAGTCGACTCTCGCGGGCTACTGTAATCGGTAGACTGTACATCTGCTGCAAAACTGATGGGCGTTATTAAATGCGGATACAATTCTTGGAATTGTCAGAGTGGTTCCCTTTCCGGCTGCCACGCTATCCCACTAAAAAAATGTGGACCGATCCTTGCAGATAGTGCAGTCTAAAAAAATTGTCGCAGTTTTACCCGAAGGCGAAGCACCAATTGCGATAGCAAATTAGTAGAGCTATACGAGTAAGGATAGTAGTTTATCAGCTGTATAAACTTGCACATGCACCAGCAACGCGCAGAACTGTTGTCGACGCCGTCGGCGTTTTGCCCGCGTTCGCAGCGAACGCGCGCGGCGTTTTTAAATAAATATGTATTTTGTGCTGCAGCTAAACGCCACCTCCCCTCCTTCCCTCCCGTCCCTCCACAGCCTTTCGCGCGACGGAAAAAGTTGCGTTTGCTCTCTATATATGGAAAGGAGGAAAGCGACGCTTAATTCTGCAGCCCTTCAGGGAGCACGGGGCAGAACGCGCGTTTGCTCTCCGACATGCGTTCGCTCCCCGTGAAAGCGCGCGGTCCCTCGCGCCCTTTCACTCGCACATACAGCGTTCGGCGGCGCGCGGCGACGATTTCATCTCCATTGACGTCATACGGAACCTCACGGCGACGACGACGGCGACGCCGACGGCAGAAATCTGCTTTGGAGTGTCCATATAATTGCTATCGCAATAAAATGTCAGTTCACGCGGGTATGTGCCACTGGGTATGTGCCCTTCTCCAATGAACCTCCTTGACGCAAACTTCGGTCAATGTGTAGTTGCCACCGTGTACGCGCGAGGTCACGTCGTCTCCTCCACATGGCGCAGCGTTTCAAGACGGCAGAGCGAGAGAGGAACGCTGCCGTAGTACACGCCTCGTACATCATGTGTTGCCGCTATTCGCATAAAGGGATATAATCATCGTAGATGAGTTGTGCCCGAATTTCTGTGTGTGTATGTCACTGAGTCAGCGAGGCAGAGATAAGAACGGGTCACGCACGTACACCTATAATCTCACGGGAACGTCGACCGACTAATGATTTCGTGCCGGTTGACGCTCTTGTTGGATTAGACTCGAAACGTTGCTGCTGTTTTAGGCTCGCGAGCCACAATGTTGCTCAAATATCTCTCACGCTTTCAGGTCCTGAACATGGAGGCATACAGGTTTCTGCAGTTTGCCGAAAAGCATTTCAAGGACGACCTCGAGTTGCTCGAGAGGGCCGCCCATGTCACCCGCGGTGTATTCCAGATGCCTTCACTGCTCGACTCATGCACACAGAAAAACGAAGGAGGTGCCCGCTGCTGGATGGTGACTCAAGCGGTAAGTCAACTGTCACTTCAACCACGTGCGCACACAGTTAGGTGACGCGTGTGTATCATACACGGCACACACCAGCTCCAGCGCAACCGTTACTGTTTGCAATGTATGTTAGGGTCACAGCACAGATGCTCGTAGTGTTTCCAGCCGCTAAGGCACCAGATAATGTTCGTCTCTTCGTTGTGTGGGCAGGTCGGTGACAAAACTCATTTTCCACTCATATAAAGCATATGTTAGCAGGACAGACTGCTTCTGCACAATACTGCTTCCGGAGTAGCTAAGGAGACAAGGGATTAAGCAAGGCAATGTTGAGAACAGTGCATATAGGGCCCTCTATATGTGCCGACACACTTTGTTTTTGGAAGCAACCCTTACGAACTTCATTGCCGTTCCGCGCGATGCAGAGAAAGTTGAACAAGTTCCTGAACCCATTCGGCATGGAGTTTAACGAACTGCGGGAAGGCAGCCTGGACTTCGTAATGACTCATAGTGACCCCATGGCTCCCAACGACCCCAAAGCTGTGATTCTCTTCTTGGCTACGCTGTGGTTTCTGCGCGAGCACCGCTGTTTCTCCGGCATCAGCCTGAACGTGTCGGTGCTGGAGCGCTTTCGCCCGGTGCAGTTCCTGCAGCACATCACGTTCGCCAAGCGGGTCGTCACGGTCCACCTGATCGGCGTCGAGGGAATCGAGCTCCCGTTCAAAGTGTGCCCCCTGGTTCTGGTGCTCGAGCAAACGGAGCTGCTGACGCACGTCACCCTCGACAGGGTGAGTATTAAAACGCTCGGTTTTTCCAGGCATCTTCAGGAAGGTGTCGATAGTTTAGTCCTCTTTACGTGGTACAATGGTGTGACAGGACTGATAAGGGACCCGCCGTGGTGGGTCAGTGGCAATGTTGGTGTGGTGCTGAGCAAGAGCTTGCTGCATGGTTCGATTCCCAACCCTGCTTAGAATTCGATACTCACTTTCTCTTATTCTTGTCATTTTTATTTCCACTCTTAATTCTTGGCCAACTGTGACAACCAACCTGGTACGACGATCAGACAAGCAAGGCTTTGGACCGAGCAATAATATTTGACCAGAGTCCAAAAAGCATTAAGGATCCTGGTGGCTTATGGCTCGCTTGTGTGGCTGGCAACGTCGTGGGCCACGGGCATCTCAAGCGCCAGTTTTACCAAACCACTCATGCTATACTTATCTTATGACTTGCCGCGTTAGGCTAAGTGCCTCTGACGGCGTGCTGCTGATTGCGAGGTCGCGGGTTCAATTCCGGACTGCGCCGGCCGCATTCTGGTGGGGGTGGAATGCAAGAACTTTCGTGTACCCTACACTTCGGGTTCACCTAAAGTACCCTCAAGTTGTCAAAATTAACATTATGGCATCTCTCATAGTGTTCCGTGTTTTCGGTATTTATTTTTCTTTGAATTGGGTGGTTATTTATTGGTGTTTATTTTTTTCCCTTTCAACCGGGGTTTTTCGGTGCCTAATTTCAATGCCAGAGAGAAATCGACGCTTGTGCTGTAAATCAACTGTGTAATTACTGGAGAAAATATAACGCACCTGGCATGACACAACTTTTTTGAACGCATACCAAACACTCTACATAATTATTTTATGAACCAACGAGTGAAAATAACAAATGAAGAAAATAAGACATGATTACTAGCGTAACAAGACAGGGACTAAAGAAACACGGGACCACGCTAATCCCGTGTTTAGTTAGTCCGTGCCTAGTTACGCTAATCATCATGTCATATTATCTTCATTTGTTTTTTCCAAAATCATCCAAATTATTTCCCCCCAAAATTTTAAATGTGATCCCAAACGTTTCAGGACCTATGTAAAAGATTAGTACCGAGCGTGCCGAAATTAATGTCTTAAATCATCCTTCTCGTGGCATTCTTAGAAGCTGCGACAATATCGCCAGTGCACTCACTAAACATTTCCCCACTGTTTTCTTGAATACAGCGCATGCTCCTAGCTTTGGTGACGGGCAGTATAGCTTCAGTGAAGATTTCAACATTTGTTTTTCAAAACACGATATCGCGGTGGCGCGACTTAGGAATATTGGTTGACTCCCGACTAACTTTAGAACATGTTTCAAGCATTGTTAATGCATCTACAGAAAGTTAGGTCTCATATCAAGAATGACAAAAACGTTTACGGAATGTCAACTGCGTTTTCTCTTGTATTTTTTATTTGTCCGCCCCAAGCTAGAGTTAAGTTCTGTTCTATGGAACTGTATTAATTTGACGAATGTGGCTGAAATTGAATATGTTAAGCGACGTTTCATTCGTATCCTGTGCGATCAATTTCTGGGTCGCCGTGTATTTTATGCCTTGAGCCTGTACTGGCCGCATGTTTAATATTACATCCCTATAAAAAAATGAGGGCAGCTCGCACTAGTGGTCCAAGGCTGAAGAAACAGTGTACCTGGGGGCCGACCAAGGTTTACGACGTTTTGATAAGTTTTTTGCTCTGTATTACTATGTAATGCCAATATTTTTACCAAGTTTTGCTATTGCCATGTTATGCTGAGATTTTACCGAGTTTTTGCTATGTAATGCTATGTTATGCCACTATTTTTTTACAAAGTAAAAAAATGCATTGCCGAGCCGTACATGGCCGTTCCGGTCGGTCCCCCACACCAATCACGGTTCTAATTAGCGAGGTGCAAGGCTGTTGGAGAAGCTTGGTCGACCCCCAGCTACGCTGTTTCTTCAGCCTTGCACCACTAGCGCAAGGTGCCTTCATTTTTTTAGGCGGCCAAACAATGTTCTCGGCACAGAGACACAAGGCAATGTGCCGCCGTCGCGGCGTCACGGAGCTTTATACGAAGGCCGCGAACGAAGCGACACGCAGTGACGTCATGACTTTTTTTCTCCGCCTACACGGCTGTGGAAGCTTGGCAATGTACGGGAAGCGGTGGCGCAGCGTGATGCGGTCGGGCGCAGACAGGATAGGTGGTTGCTAGGCGACGCATAGTGACGCCAGACCTAGGCGCAGCGCGGCGCGGCTAGGAGAAGCGATGCGTAAGTCGAAGCGGTGACGTCATGACACCTGTGCGAAGCTCCGCGAAGTCAGGCGCAGCGGTGCCAAGTGGTTGCTAGGCAACGCTGTGACGTCATAGCTCGGCGGAGTTTCTGCGAACGATTTGTAGCTGGACCTCGAACTTAAACAGCTACGCTATTAATAAGAAGAAAATATCGGGATTACTTATTCTTGTATAAACTTATTCATAACCACTTTTCCTGTCCGCGGTTACTGTCGGCTGTAACATTCTGCGTGCCTCGCCCAAACTTGCGTAATCCCAGCATTTTCTACGTAAACTCTTCTTGCAACTCTAACGCTCTAATATGTGTTGTGAGATAACTAAATACCTTACGCTATTTTCAGCTCTTGTATTTGCTCATTATCTGACTTCTGTCATTGACGTAATTCATTGTTTTGTTGCATTTCACCACTGTTCTTTCAGGTTTTATGTTTAGTTTGTTTCTGTTTTCTGTTCTTTGTGTAACGCAAGTGTGCCAATAAGGCGTATATAGCTGTTCTTGGGCACTTCAAGAAATAAATGAAAAATGGAATGCCAGGAATGGAATCGCCTACCGGATCCACTAGTCTCTATAACTAACAACGATCACTTCCGTAAGGCACTTACTAACGTTATCTAGTATACCTTGCATGATGTCAATGTCTAGCGAAGCAGTTCCGTTTTCTCCAGATCAGTGCTGTTCATAAGTTATTTCTATTTTACTATGTATATATCCCTAATCAACAAACAGTATGTTTTGTATTATGGTTTATTTGATATTATTATGAGCTTACCCTCTCACTCTAACTTGGCCTATATACCATGCATGTACATTTCATCTGTATTACCCAAGTTTTCTGTTTTTATTTGTATACTTTTTGTTACAATGATAAGCTTATTGTGTCGCTGTAACTTGCGTTATTTTTACATTGTACCATGCATTGTCATCTGATTAATCTCCGTGTTTGCTGTTATTTTTGTATAATTATCTGTATTTATTAGCCCCTTCCCTCTGTAAGCCCTGATGGTACTATAAATGAATGAATGACATAATTATGTCTTATTATGCTCGTTACCAACTAGCCCAACTCTCTGCCTTAATTCTTTCCCTACTATGGGAAAAAGTGTTTTTGTATGTTAGGGCAGATGTTTTTTTTTTCTAAAGAACTACTTCACTCAATATTTAATGTATTACATAAACAGAATGCACTTTTACGCATAAAAGATTTATTAACGAGATGTATGTCATACAAAATACGTAAATTACTAAAACCAAGATTGTGCGATAAAATTGAACAATGTTTGTAAAGACACGCTTGTATCTACTAAGAGAAAAAAAAAGTTAGGAAAATTGAGATATACAAAATGCATTTCCGCCTATTAGGCACTATCTCAGAAAAAAAATTGTCATTGAACAGGTATTCTGCTACAAAAATTTAACTGCAAGCACTACAGTTGGGCATGTCGGGCTACGGCCGCCGATGTTATGGGCTTGTTTGCGTCGTCGTCGCTTTCAGACTCAAAGTCCGACGAAAAGTCAGCGTAAGCTGACTCCCTGCTATTCGATGTATCGATAACATCAGCCGCAGAGGCAGCGGAATTCCGAATATCTGCGATCTCCCGAAGCGCGCGGGCCGTTTCCTGAGCCAGAGATCTTTGCGTTCTGCTTTGATGATCGCGCAATTTCGGAGCGCGTTTAAACATCAACGACAGGCGGGAAAAAAGCGAACTGCTTTGAAAACAAAAATATAATTTCTCCTCTTTCATGTCCGATGTCGCAGTGTGTCCGCGAGCGGCGCGGAAGGTCTCGAAAGTGACGTTTCAGACCATCGATAGCGGGCGGCCATTTTTTCGTTCTCCTTTGACGATCGAGAAACTTCCGAGTGCGTTTAGAAATCACCGCCTCGCGGGAAAAAAAACGAACTGCTTGGAAAACTAAAATATAGTTATCCTCCTTCACGTCCGATAGCGCAGTATGTCCGTGAGCGGCACGGAAGGTGTCGAAAGCGGCGTTTCAAGCCATCGATAGAGCGCTAGCGATGCCAGATGGGCGTGGTACGAAAAGAGTTAACAAATTAAACAAGACGATTTGAGACGCATGAAAGTAATACTTAATGTTGAAAAAAAATGGGCATGTACATTGTGAGATATTTGCCAGCCATCGCAGCATGCTCCTTACGGCTCAGGAAACACCGTCAAGAAAACGCAAGTTCTACGCTTGGCACGGGGATGAAAAGAAAATGAAGGGAAGCTTTTTTACGGGATCGACCATTCTATGTTGTGCGCTTGTCAGAATCTGCCGAGGCAAACTTCAGCAGATAGTGAATATTCTGCGGACGCGTTACATAAAAAAAAGTAATTTCTTTTTACATTTTTTAGCATCCATGAAAACTCCTCAACAAAACGAGATATGCACGAGAAGTGAAAACCGCGTCTGAATGCGCCGTAGTGACTCGAAAAATCTTTCATACAATAAACCTCAGACAATAAACCTCTTAATTTGATTCGATTTTTTCTAAGCAGCCGACGGCAGTGGCACAGCTGAGTGCGGCTTCGTGACTTGTCGTTACAGCCTTGCAAAGAGCCAGTGAAGAACGGACCAGCCAGCGCCGCATTTGCTTGATTGCTATGGCGTCATAAGCCAGTTATGCTCTTCAGTACGAGGTCGCGGCTTCGATTTCCGACCACGGCGACCGATTTCCAATAACTGAGTTGCGACAAAAAAAAAAAAAAGCCTTCGAAGATGGATGCCAATCTCAGCAACAGACAGCGAAGCTGTATAAATGACTTCACATCCTTCAGAAGTTATATATGGGTCTGCTGCTGGCTGACAGCTTCGCTAGAAGTACACTGGTCGTGGCTGTTCAGAACAATAAAGGGCACATTTCCTTCGTCTGCGACCATCGTAATTGCACACTCCCATTGATGAAAAGAAATATTTCAAGGGTCTTGCGGCTGTCGTGCGGAAGCCGACGAGAGTGACTAGGTCAAATTATATCTACCATGTTATCGACACCCATTATGGCGAGATGCTTGGACGAAAACCAATTCGCATTTTGTTTTTGGCAAACCGTGCTTTGCGTTATGCCGCACAATTTGAGCAATTTGAGCGTTATGCTGAGGAACTTGAGCAAAAGCAATGAAGTGGCAAGCGCAAACTGTCTTTCTTTCCTTTATTTTTAATTTTCTAACGGGAAGAAGGCGCCGGTCACTGTTTACACAACGCATAAAAAAAGCAAGGAGTGATGTGTAAGAAACTGCATACAAATTAGCCACGTTTGTGTCACTGCTGAAATGCCGATACTCGTCTTGAAATACGAGTAACTTCATTACGCGTGCAAACACGGTCGCGTAGGTTGCGAGTAATGACGCAGGATTCTCTGGCACTATTGTGGGCAATCACTTCTTTCCTGACCTAATGACTTGCAACATATGCTCGGCGCAGACGCGTGGCTTCCGTAAATTGAGCTCATTTTCTCGGAGGCCATTAAAAAAGTGGCTTTCTTCTGTGTCATCTCGGAGGCTACCAGAAAAGTGGCTTTCCTAAATAAGAGACACCACAGAGGGGCCACGATCCCTGGGGCCTCGCTGCGCTGCATGCAAGCTGCGTTACACAGCAGCCGCTGTAACAGGTGGCTTCCGTGTCACCCTGTCGCAGCTACGTAAAAAGCGGTGGGAACGGCACATCACTTACACTTTCTTACAAAACATCAAAAAGGCCAATCTGTAATGAATAAACAGCACGGCAGTGGCGGCCGCATTTCGATCGAAGCGAAATGCAATGGCGTTCGTTCGTCCATTGAGATTTAGGTGCGCGTCAAAGATCTCCAGGAGGTCAAAATGAATCGCTAGCCCTCCACTATGGCGTATGCCTCATGCATAATCAGATTGTGAGTTTGGCACGTACGACTTCAGAGTTACGTTTTATCAGTAATGAAGCGATGAAGAAAAAGCGATGAACCGCTGTTAAATATAACGGTAAGGTTCATGCTTATTGCAGTTATCGAAACGTGATCGATCATTGCGACGCCTCAATGTTTTTGTATATTGTAATAATCCCGGCATTGTTTGCTATGATTCATAATCGTGTTCCCTTTAGGAGGCCTGAAAGGTTGAAGTCTCGGGGGTGGAAGTATACTGCGCCATTTGCGCCACGCTGCGCCGATCCGCTTTTCCTGCGCCATCCTGCTCCAAAACGCATTATTGCGCCGAAACTGCACCCAAGCGGTGCCTCCATGTCCGACACGCCCGATAATTCGGACGGCTTCGCGGCTCCACCACGTACCGCATACGGTCAATGTATAAGAACGTCTCAAATTTCAGACGCAAGAACCCTTCGCCATCCAATTATCCGGGCTTTGTGCCCCGAAACGCCATTAATCGAAGCCACCACCGCCGCCATTTTGATTATTTCGCTGCCTTGAACCGGCGCTTTCGAACGCAGATCCGCTGGCAGCCGTAGCCGCGGCAACGCTAGGCCTAGCTGCTTCGACGTTCATTATTAAGCTTCTTGCAGTACGGTGCCGTGTTTTTCACTACCAAAGCGGAGTCGGTGCCGCTGTAAGTAATGGCACCGACTCCGCTTTTGTAATCCTCGCGATTGGCTTCGAAGCTCGGAAAGCCCGGCGCGTTGCATAAATTGCCGATTCCCGCAAGTCAGCTTCGCCTCGATGAAATAATGTTACGCGGTGAAGCCTACGCGTAGTATTGCGGTGAAGCATAACAAGAGTGGAAGGGGCAATTGTCACGGGGCACAGTATGTATTACTTAATTACACGCGCTTGCACCTGCCGTCGCCTTTCACATGCAGTATACGAGCACCGATATTGTGTAGTGGCAGGTCTTCGGAGCTTTTCCGGACATGCCTGTGGTGATCTGAGCCCTTAGGGGCAGTAAAAGGCATCCGTTCATTATTTCGGAATGCCCGATTTTTCGGACGATTTCGCGGGCTCTAGGTAGTTTGAAAAATTGGACGTTGACTGTGTTACTTTCCGCCTTTTTGTTGTGATGTGTTGTGAGCTGTGATGCATTAAATGTGGGCGCCGTTTCGCGCCAGTGATCGTGACACTCAGTAGCCAGCTGTGCTTGCCCATATCTTATGTTTGTATCTCAATTTATTGACTATATTTATAGTGCCTTGTACCTGAATGTACAATTTTAAACTTGCAATATTTCTGTAGTTAATCAGATTTTTCACTCAGAGACATGTTTGTCTTGTTTAGAGAATGAATTTTAAGTATGACTTGTTCTTTAGACTGACACGTAGCTGACATAAAAAGTATGACAAAGTACTGTGGGAACAATGTTAGTGTTGACTAACAGTGTTTTTTTCCACTTATTAGTTGCAATGGTAAGGTACAAACTAGCTTTAGATCTGGTGATTTACTTCTGCTACTTTTAGAGCTGCTTTGTACTTGTTTCTTTATGCTCAAGTGCAAGTACTGGTTTTTGCCATCTATTCCATGCCTCTTATGCTCATAGATATATAGAATTTTATTGCTATTATGCTGTGCTTTCGTCCTGATTGTTGCTATAACTAGCACTACCGTTACAGTTCCGTTCAGTTGCAGATTAATCAGATTTATTAAGTTGCTTGGCAATAAGAGCATAGAATGTTCCACAGAAATTTCACTTTGGCACATAGTTTTCTCACTTAGCATTTGTATTTGTTGAAAGCAAAAGCTTGCGAATTCAAATGTTCTTAGCATGGCGATCCGCTCCAAAACACACTTTCTGTGCTACAAAACTCGAAATTTGTTGCTCGAATGATGCTCCAAAACAGTCAATTTGCAGCTCCCAGCCCTGCTCCAAAACGTTGGAGCCTGCTTCCACCCCTGAAATTGAAGGAACGTGCTGCTGGGCTGATTCCTTCATACATGTAAATTTTGACGAGCACACATTTCAAGCCAGGGAGCGTAGCGCAGGTCTGAAAGTGTAGAGGTAATACTAGAAAACGCAACATTCTGGTTGCTTATGCATAAGCTGCATCATCCTCAAACCGCATTTTCATAAGCGCCAGATATAAAGCAAGGAAAGGTTGCGTAAGCGGTTTCTGTTCATAGGGAAAATCCGTTGACTGACAGCCCTTGCAACATATAACGTTGACGCATAACGAAAGGTGGGGAAAGGAATTTTTGTTATTCCTGTTTAGTTAAAAAATAAATATCAACGGCTAAGGACCACAAAAGTCCAATTTATTTTTTTTACGTGTAGCACCTCATGACATTTTCTTTTTTTTTTTTTTGTCTTCGGAACCTCGATTTGCCTTTGAACTGCAGGTAACACTGATGGAAGCTGAGGGCATCTATCTCTCCTCACTGGTTATTACCAACCACGGACTCGAGCGTTTGGCCCTTCGCAATGTGACCATGGAAGACTCAGTCCTGGCCAGACTCGCGCAGGAGTTCAAGGAGCACCGAAGACCGCGGGAGTTCGAGTTGCGAGGGAGGATTCGTAACGGCACGACGCGCACTGAACTGGTCTCGAGGCTGTTGGACACCTCCTTGCAAATTCTGCGCCTGGAAATCATGTGCAACCTTAGCCAGCTATTCGAGAAACTCAAGGACAACGCGCAGCTGATAGAGCTCGAGCTAGGACGCTGTTCGCCCGTCGGCGTTTATCTGGACACACTAGCTTCTGCACTGACCCAAAACATGACGCTGCGACTCCTCACTCTCAACCTCGACATGGAATGGATGTCGCCCACCAGTTCCTCCTGGAAGCACCTGGGAGCCCTGCTTAAGAACAGCCGCTGGCTGGAAACATTGTGTCTCCGTGATTCGTGTCTTGGAATGCACGCCGTGGTCCCGTTAAGCGAGGCCATGGAAAGCAACGAGAATCTCCAGACAGTGAACCTGAAGTGCTGCGGGTTCTCATGCACTGACGCCCTCCTGTTCGTGTGGGCCCTTTCACGAAACGGTTCCCCTTGTACGAAGGTAAAGCTAGGCGTTCTAATGGGAAAAGAATGCGAACAGAACCAGCTTCTCCGAGAGATCAAGGCTAGTGGACTGGACGATCGCGTTGACTGGGTTTTCACGTCCTCTCGGGCAGAGACGATCACCTCGGCTTTGGAAAAGGGCACTCCAATTCGTCGCCTTGAGTTCCACTGCCCAACCACGGGCAAAGTTGGGACTTTGTTCCGGGGTCTTACCAACGTGCAGGAAATGCTGACGACCCTGTCACTCCGGGGATTCCACTTCCGTAACCACAAAGACGCCAGACAGCTTTCACGGTTCTTGCGAGAAAGTGTAATTCTCCGGAAGTTCAAGCTGGACATGGCTGCCACCGCCGGTAGTAACTTGCTCATTCTTCAAGGACTGGAGCGCTCAACATCCATCAGGTCACTTACAGTGATCGAGAACTGCTTGAAAGAAGCCACGGCGCGGGGGTTCGAAAACTTTGTGCGGAGGAACACTGGTGTCGTAAAGTTGACTATCATCAATGAAGAGAAAACACCGGATACAGTCCTGGTGTCCTGTCTCCGGCGTGGCCTAACAGAAAACTACAGTCTGCGGGAGCTAAGGCTTTTCTACTCCCACGGACAACTGCAATTGCACGACTCGGTGATCTCGCAGTCGCTGCATATCAACAGCATTGCGGTGGTGTGCGCCACGAAATTAGTGGCGGACAAGGAACTCACAAGGGCAACCATGTTCGCCCTGGTGCGGATCATGGCTTGCGACGCGGGCCCGGATATCCTCTGCAAGGGCATGGACTGCGAGAAAGGAGTTTTCGTAGCGAAGCTCCAGGAAGCCCTCAGGACAGCTGAGGACGAGCTGTTTGGTCTCGCCTGTCTGTACAAGTCAGCGGCAGAAGGTGATGGACCGCGAGCCAGTCACTGCCAATTCTCAAGCCTCAACGACGCAGTTCGGGCAGAAATACGGAACCGCTTGCACAGCATGGGTATCCCGTTTAACAGGTCACCCTTCGGCCATTTTTGATACGCCTGCTCCTTTTCAGCCCAGCACGCACATCGAACTGAGTATTGTTCTTAAACGCACTCATAATTTTTCTACTTTTCATCATTCTGCGTGTTATCATAAATTCATTGGCCTTTAGCGCTTTTATGATGAATTTTAAAATGTCACCCCACGTTTGAAATTGTCAATAAAGAAACCATGACACATGTGTCAAAGCGTGTATATACATTACAGTAGGGAGTGTGACAGAGGAAAGGGGACGCGAGAAACTCGTTTGGATTTTTCCATCGCGTCGACACAATGCCCTCTGCTGTAATTATTTGTGAGGTCGCCGAAAAGGGATTGCAACAGCTGCAGTGCTTACCCTTGTACTAACGCGTAACAGTCCAGAGGTGAGGTAGCTAGACTGTAGAGAGGAAGTAGCGATATAGAAGCAGAGTGCCTTAATGCGGTCGAAGCCGCATTAATTAAGGCACGGCAGTGTCTCTAGGACACTATGGAAGCGGCCGCCCATAAAATCAACACTTCTGTATCAATCACAGTAGCTTTGCTGTTATGGCGTTGTTTGAGGTCTCGGGTTCGCTTCCAACCACGGAAGCCGCAAAGCGACGGAGGCGAACTGCAAAAAATGCCTCTGTAATTCGATTTAGGTGGAGGTTAAAGAATTCCAGGTGGTTATAATTAGTCCGGAGTTTCTCACTATCGCGTTCCTCATAATCAGATTGTAGGATTGGCACGTAAAGGCTTATCATTTAATTAAAGTTTAACAGTTCTCCCGCTATGCCATGCGCATAGTTTCATGCAATTACTCGAGGGAACTGGGGTGCTAATGTGTACGGTTGCTGCAAGCGGGGCAGTTCAACCATCATGAGAATGGTGGATTTGCCTAAACTTCGTCTTTATTTTTTAGAGAGAGGAGGGAGCAAGGAAAGGCAGCGAGGTTGTCCTTGCAAAGTGGCAATTTTTATGCGAAGCTTTACAATGGCTATAGGCGAAATCTCCTTTGTACAGGAAACTATCATCAGCACTGGCTCGAGCGTCTTCTTCCGCAGCTGGCTAGTTGGCACCCATCGGGTATGAGCAGTTGTCTTACCTAACGAACAGATTTAATTTTGAAGCAATTTAATTTCGAAGGATCGCAAGCGGCAATGGCGGGCCAATGCTGCTAACCACGACGCCGAGCAAACTCAAGACATCGAACGCAAGCGACAACGGTGGACGGTGGGCATACCGTCAGTGACGTCTTTCTCTCCGTCACAGCCGAACGTGTATGTAATCTTATAATTTAGAAATATTTTAATGAACCCTAGGGATTTCCCGAATGATAAACACCGGGGCCTCACGTTTCAGCTTCGCTGGTTAACCGTTAACCATCTTCACAGTGGAAGAGCCAACGAATTAAAAAAAAGTACTGTGTTGTAAAGATTACGCATCCTTAAATTTGTCCGACGGCAGGATTCGAATACTGGACCTCTAGACATTAAACAATTAAGCCACCAGCCCATTGACAAGCACAACCACTGCATTTAGTAGCGATTATGCGTGCTTGCAAAGCCTTACTACAAGGCGAAAGACGTATACGAGTATGTGTCATGGTTCTGTCGATCTTCAGCGAAAACCGTGTCGTCGAAGCGAAATCGTACACGATGACGACTCGGTGTAGTAATTCACTTACTACACACCAATCCGGCATCTTGCCGTATACCTATATGCAAACGCGCACAATAATTCTCATGGTGCGCGGGTCAAGCAAGCAACGCGTCTCACGCAACAGTTTTGATGGTGCGCGGGTCACCGTCGTCATTGTGTTAATTAAGATAGAGTCACTTCAGACTCTCGAACCCACCACCTTCGGTGGGGAGTAGAACCCTCGAGCTTCTGTGGGAGTCGAAGCCACCTTTGCGCCCCCTACTTTGGCGTCAAGGTGAAATTAAGTCACAGTTAATTAGTATAGAGTCAATTCGGACACTCGAACCCACTACCTGTGGTGTTAATTAGGTCGAGGTTAATTAAGACAGACAATTAAGGTAGTGTCAATTAAGGCATTCGAACCTGTGACCCTTGGTCGGAAGAAACAAGTAATAAGAAGTAACAACGCATTCGAATGAGAATGCCTTTTGAGCACGCGGGCTTTCGCCTTCACCCCCTTTGGCTCATGCTAAAGTGACGGTGAATTATTACCTTCTGCATTAAAAACAAGTATAAATTGCTTAAAAATTTAGCCCACTTAAGGCCCTGATGAAGCGTAATAAAGGAAGCCACAAAAACGTCTCAAGCCCGAAGCACGGAGATCAGACAAATCCATGTACTACCCATCATTCCCATCGTGGCCGGACGATCGCAGCGCCATAGTTCCCTCTAGTAATTATTGTAGGAAACACTGTGGCGACGTGCGAGGCATTTACAGGGAGAATATTTTCGCAGGCGATGAACTATGGCGCACAACAACGCCTCAAGCAAACAGGTCTCGCTTTGTGTTGCGTACTACGTAGACATACGCAAGTGGTGCAAGTCATAGCATTTCTTACAATTGCTAGAAGGAAGTTTGGCGCTGCGACTGTTCGGCCGCACCTCTGGGCGGCTAGCATCTTCACGGTAACCGCAAACAGGACCATCGTTTGTATAAGCTGAAAGGGTAGCAGTGCGAACCGAACCGGGCTGGGTACGGGCCAGGTTTTAAACCACCAGACCGAGCTACGGCTGGCCAACTCGGGGCACTTCCGAGCACGGGCCGGGCGCGGGCCCGAAAAATGGCGCGTGCAGGGCTCTAACATTGTAATTATATGGCTAAGGTCACGTGAACGCTTAGTGCTTGGCTTAACATTGAAGTATGGAACGCTTTGTATCTTTTTTTTTTCGCGGTATACAATTTTTATGCTGGCGGATTCAATTTGCATGGAATCACAAATACAGAGCAATTCGTAGCTGCAACTTTGAACTGACGTAGACAAGGAATTACTTGAACGCTTCACTCACAACCTGCAGCGATCACTTCATTGATATCGAACGCAATCGAACGCCTTGCGTTATGGGATTGCATGAACCGATAAGAGAATATATAGAAGTTGAATGACTGTGACCAACGGAGAGTGCAATGTTATCGCAGGTCGCGCTCGACACGGACCACTACTGGCCTTATTATAACGCAAAGGTGACAGTGCGAGGTTCACTAAATCTTTTTTTAATCGCGAAAAAACGCGACAAATATATTATGAGTGCACTACAACCGCAGAATAAACAATCTTTAGCAGATACGCTTGCCGAATACATGCATGTCCTTTGTGCCCTTTGTACCATGCGAGTTATCCAGACGAATGGTTGATTCCATGCGAGTTTTAACTGTACATCCTTACAGTTCACCGCGCATGCAGGTTACTACCGAAGTACGTGCCCGCAGCCCAACCGTCTTCCCCGTTATGGCGAAGACAGTCTTACTATTCAAGCCATCATGAAGGTGCAAATGTCGTCAGTAACCTTGAAACAGGCCACATTTTTTTACTACTGCATGAAGTCAACATTGACCGCTTGCATGCCTATATCGATGTATCGGTCATGAGCTCTAGGCTAGCAGCTGCAATGTTCGTCCCGGCTAAAATTTGTACAGATCGAATTCAAAGCACCACATTCTACATCGACGACGGCCGAAGTAATTGCAGGTCTATGTGCGAGACTTCAATTCATCACTCTGTTGGGAAACATTAGCAGTGGCTTATGCTCTGCGATTCCAAAGCAGCCCTCCAGAGTTTTCTCTCTGCGTTCCGCGATGGATCCAAGGAACAACTTGTGGCGGACATAAGATACATTTACCATAGAAAAGTTGAGAAAGGAGACGACATGCGTCTTTGAATGGTCGTCAAGCCACTGCAATCTGATAGGAAATGACCAAGCCGATGGAGCCGCTCGTTCTGCCCATGAAAGTAACTTCCCTTCTGCCCATCGTAACTTCTACGGGCGAAGTTTCGGATTTGCCCGAACGCGGACGAGAAAACAAGATAAGTAAGTCAAATTTTACACTCTGTGGTGTATTTTGCTTAGTTGCTGTTGTAAATAAGGTGTTAATCTTTTCTCTTCTCCAGCTCAAACTAACGCGGATGAAATATTAAACTTTTTTCAGGAGCGCTATTACTTGCGCCCGCTTTGCTTTCGTAGCTTTGCCTTCATTGCTACAGAAAGTAATTTTTACGCATTGGCAATGTATGAAACAATGCAGTTCAACTTTTAAGGTGTTTCCCTCGTCTTTTTATTGCGATAGCAATTGTAGGTACTCCAAGCGAATTTCTGCCGTCGTCGTCGCCGTCGCCGTGACGTTCCGTATAAAGTCCAAACACAATAACATCGTCGCCGCATGCCGTACGCTGCATGTGCGAGTGAGAGCTCGCGAGGGTCAGCCGACGATCGGGGCTCTCAATCTCGCGCGCGCGTGAGAGGAAGGTGGAGCGGGAGCACGCTAAACGCTTCTTCTGTCGCGCGCGAGGCACGGGGGGAGGCCAGGGAGGGGGAGGGGGGGGAGGGGGCGTTCTACTCCGGCAGCGGCTGCTTCTGCTTACGGCGCGGCCGCGCGGCCGCCGAATCTTGACAGCGATCTGCGACGTAGACTTAGTTCGCGAACGCGCGGGCCTCATCTTCAAAGCGGTCTGCGACGTGGAAAAAGTACGCCCGGTGCAGGTAGCTTCGTATGCACTGTGCATTCGGCGTTTAGCTCGCGTTGAAGCGTGAAACAGCACAAAGGTCAATTCGCTCCGGGCTGCTGCCGCGCTTCCCGAGTGCAGCGTTTTGACAGCGAGTTTCCGCGGTCATCGAGCGAGATGTTTACCTGTGCGCGCGTGATACAGTGCTTGTTAATTTGGTAAGTAGGCGAAGGTTTGCGAGTTTATACAGCCGATAAAATTAATATCCTTACTTCGTATAACTGTCTTCTAATTTGCAATCGCAATCGTTGCTTCGCCTTTCGGGCGAAACTGCGATTTTTTGTGGCCAAGTTTCTTTTCATGTCTTCATTTTCCCTCATCTTTCTGCCATTTCTTCTTCCCCAGGGCGAGTTACCCTGTTACGTTCGACGACCTTTACTTGGATCTTTTACTGGTATGCATGTAAACGGGCATAGGAGGACATTACAGAAACGTTTCCACATGCGTGTAGGCCCGGGGAGTGCGCGCGCTATCGGCTAGCAAGATAGGCCGTTTAGAGAGGGGGGGCGGGCGTCGCTGAGGCAATGGTCGTGGACCACACGTGCAGGATGTTTCAATCCGCTAAACGCGGCAAACGGGTGCCGACAACCACTTTACTTGCCGATCGTCACTGTTGTGCCCCCGCACTGTGTCGGGGGAACTGAACAAAGGGTAAAAAGGCACGCGCCGGCAGCGCTCCTTGTGGGGCTAATGGGCAGATGGGAGTCGCGTTGATCAGGCGGTCTTCGTCACATAGAGCAGGCCGCCGCATGTATTCAAGCAATTACACGGCGCGTCCTCTAGTTTGCGGCTTCCTAGAGTGCATGGGCTGGGTAACAAGCGGCTTCAAAATGGAAGGGAAATTCTTTTCCTAGCTTTTCTTGGTGTACTTTACTGTTGCTGTTTGTTGTGCTGCTGGTTTGTTTATCTTGGTTTGTTCGTGTTTACTTTGAAGTGAAGCTGCAATGTAAGGAGTGGCCAGAGGAACACGGGAAAGAGCGAAATGAACCAATAGGAGTGACTGAAAGAACACTGTTGGACTGATTTGAGCTAACCATTGGTTCGTGACAGTTGTGTACTTGTAAAACTGCTTGTGATTGTTAGAGTGCTCTGGCCCTGCGCTGCTGAGGGGCGGAATAGTGGCATTCTTGTGTGAACCGAATTGCTTAAAACGGGGAATAATGTCCTGTTCTGGGGAGAGAGCGATGAGAGAGCTGGAGTCGATGACTCCGCAAGCTGTTGGCGAAGTATACATATGTAAATAAACGTGTAAATACGGAGGAGTTGTTGCGAGCCTTGTATGCAACGTGTAGCCTGACAACGAACGGAAGATAGAGGGCTAGGAGCCCGGATCAACAAGGGTGCCATCAGGAGTGACGGACCAGCAACGGCCTCTACTCGAACAGCGGTACCCCACCACCGCGAACATAACTTACCCTCTCTGCCTTCCATCTGTTTTGACACACACACACACACAGGAACGCGCGCTCACACATGGACACCGCAATGGCTCAGTGGCTATGGTGTTGTGCTGCCGAATACAATATCGAAGGTTCGATTCCTGGCCGTGGCGGCTGCATACCGCGTGGCGGCCACTGATTGCGCAGCTCGCGTCAACACGAAGCACGCTGTAACACAAGCAGACCACGTTTTCTGTGGGCTGGAAGTACTTGCGTGTAGTCATGAAATGTCGTTGTATATTAATGCGAAAGCATTATATGGCTCATGATGCAGAAAATCTGGCGTTGGTTTGACCACGTCCAAACGGTCGGTGTGAGGCAATCGAGGTAATCGATGACGTAATTTAAGGCAAATGTAATTAGGACAATGTTAATTAGGGCAGCTTTAATTAAGATAGAGTTCATCGCGGCATTCGAACCCACGACCATTGGTAGAAATCGAACCCCTGACTGTTGGTGTTAAGGGAAAGTTAATTAAGCCACAGGTAATTAAGAGAAATGCATAAACTTTTATTTCCCTTTTTAAGAAAGTGGAGAGGCCGGGGGGTTGGAGAGAGGGAGGTCTGTGTGCTCCAGTCTCAGCACTTTTTGTTGCCAGACGTCCGCCTACCAGTCATGGTAGGCCTCCGCTACCTCCTCAGCCCACCTCAGGACTCGGTCCTGCAGGGTGGGACTGGATCTGCGCAGGGCATGCAGTCTCCCACAGCTCCTCGCTACCAATTAATGGTTTGAGGTTGCGGGGGGGGGGGATATTTGATGGGGCATTTCCACATGATATGGGGGAGATCTGTTGTCTGGACAGGGTAGAAGCGACACTTGGGTGTCGGGTATGTATCGGGAAAGACTAAATGCAAAGTGCGTGGGGTAAAAAAAATGCGAGCTTCTAGTTGGCGCCACAATATTTCTCTCTGGCGCGTGCTTGACACAGAGAGAGGTGGATATGTTAGGCGTTGGTGTTTGTAATGTGTGCAAATTTCATGGAATGTGATGAGTGTGTCTTTATTGGTGTGTTGTTGGGAGTAATTCGGTTCTTGAGTAAGGCCCACATTTCCGCCCACTCGGTTCCTGAATCCTCGAGCAGCGGCATGAGCGATTTCGTTGCCTGATAGTCCTTGATGTAATGGAGTCCAGGGGCGGTATTCTGTAAGAGTCTACCTAGTGGACTGTCCATTTCGGCTGTCGCTGATTGGCTGCGGCTTGATGTGCAGGAAGGTGCCAGCCAGTCTCCTTCCTGCTCATCAAGCAGCCAATCAGCGACAGCTGAAATAGACAGTCCACTAGGTAGAATCTTACAGAATACCGCCCCAGATGAGAGCGATGTAGTTTTTCGGCGGGTGAGCGACCAGTAGAGAGTTCGCGAGGTTGGTAATGTAGCCGCCACTGAAGTTCCCGGATAGCAGTCTTCGAGTCACTGATGATGACATCACAATCAGGTAACCCCGATGCGAGTGCAATGGCGGCCTCTTCTGCCTCGCCCGCTGAGGTGGTCCTGACTGATGCTGAACGAACAGTGTTGCCCTGCTTGTCTACGACTGCTAGAGCATAACGATGTTTAGTGTTATAGGCGGCGGCGTCCACATAGTAGACTCCTTCCGCCTGTCCATGGCTGCGTTGTAGCGTCTTCAATTGGCTCGAAGTTTCCGGCGTTTGACGTGAAATTCGGGGTGTATTTTCTGGGTAGGGGTTGGACGTGGTATTGGCCGTGTATATTCGGAGGAAGTTGATGTCGCTTGTTCTCGTTGAGTGGTGGAGCATAGTGAAGTTGTCTCAGGATCCCACGCCCAGCTTTTGTGGTGGAGAGCCTATGATATTGGGATGATAGATGTGCTTCGGTTAATTCTTCAAGGGTATTAATTGTAGCTGTGGCCATCACCCTTTGTGTGGATGTTCTAATCGGAACACCAAGAGCGACTTTGTGTATCTTGCGGATCAAGCAATTTACAGTATCCGCTTCCTTCCTAGACAGTGAGAGATATATGGTAGGGCGAAGGTGATTTGGCTTAGGACAAAAGCTTGGATGAGCTGAATTAGCTCCTTCTCTCGAAGCCCTCCGTATTTATTGGAGATCCTTCCTATGAGACGTAGTGTGTTATCTACTGTTGTTTGTAGTGCTTGCAAGGTACGCTGATTTGCTCGGTTGCCTTGAAGGTGAAATTCTAGCACCCTTATCCTGTCTACCTGGGGTATGGAGTGCCCTTCAACCGTGAGTTCGATATTCGGGGGCGATGTCCTGAAACGTCTCGTGGGGGGCAGAAGGAGAAGCTCTGACTTGGTGGGGGAGCACCTAAGATTCAAATCGTGACCTACTTGTTCGATCTGGTCAATGAGAAATGGAGCTGGGCAGGCCATGTAATGTGTAGGGTAGATAACCGGTGGACCATTAGAGCTGCAGAATGGGTGCCAACAGAAGGGAAGCGCTGTCGAGGACGGCAGAAAAGTTGGTGGGGTGATGAAGTTAGGAAAATTGCTGGTGGAAATTGGAATCAGCTATAGTGCAAGACCGGGGTAATTGGAGATCGCAGGGAGACGCCTTCATCCTGCAGTGGACATAAAAATTGGCTGATAATGATAATGAATTGAGACAGAGTTAATTAAGACACTTGGACGCACGACCTTTGGTGGGAGCCCAACCCACGACATTTGGTGTTAAGTAAGAGGGAGGTAATTAAGGTACACATTTAATTAAGATAGATTCGTTAAGGCACTCGAACTCACTACCGTTGGTGGGAGTCGAACCCTCGCCCTTTGGGGTCGCAATGCTTTCACATTTATCCACGTAGGGATATATAAGTGCCCAATGTTTCTTAGATTTTTATAGAAATTATTTAACCAACATTCAAACTATTACGAACAACATCTGTTCACCATAAAGTTAGAAAAATTATTGATAACGCAACCTGGGTAGCCGATCGCATAGCTCGCCATACTGACGTCAATGGCTTCAGCAAGCTTTAGCAATTAAGGGTTTCACTTTTGATGTCGGGCCTCTGGCCACCGAGTAAAACGGTCGATGCGCGTCAGCAGGTAGGTGTTTCCATTTGATGGAGGCCATGGTCCTAGAATGCCAACATGAACCTTGTCGAAATGTTCCAAAGGTGGTGGGAAGGAACCGCACGGAGACAAGGTATGACCATGGACCTTGGATTGCTGGCAACTCAAAGAACTGCAAGCCCAGCCACGAATGTCCTTGTTGTTTCCCTGCCAGACAAAACGCCGAGTGATAAGGTGTTGCGCGGCGCGGATGCCAGGATGGAAGAGGCAATGCAGAGAGTCGAAAACAGCGCGACAGAAATAACTGGGATCATGAGGTCCGGTATTGCCAGTCGATATGTCGCAAAGAATGGGAACAGTGGATGACGGAAGGGCAACTTCACGAACCTTGAGCATTCCAGAGCCCAGCTAGGCGAAGCTTAGCATTTTCTGCGTCTTATGCTTGCGCTGCAGCGAGGGCGCTGACATCGACAGTTGTTGGGCGATTTAATGGCAAACGTCAGCAGCTTGTGGTCCGTGGTGATGAAGAAATTTTGAGCTTCGAGGAAATTCCTGAAGTGACGCACAGCCATGTAAGCAGCGAGGAGTTCGCGGCCGTAAGTGCTGAAATTGCTTTCGGTGAAGGAGAGCTTGCGTGAAAAGAATGCTAGCGGTTGCCACGATCCGTCATTGCACTGTTGTAATGCGGCTCCAACTGGCACATCTGACGCGTCTGCCACAAGACGGAGTGGAGCATCAGGTATTGGGCGAACAAGAAGGGCGACGTGTGCGAGCTGGGTCTTAATAGCCTCGAAAGAGCTGGACGCATTTTCAGGTCATGTTATGGGCGTGAAGTTTTTTTTTTCTTTCCTTGGAGTAGATCTGTAACTGGACGAATCAGATGAGCACAGCGGGGGATGAAACGCCGATAGAAATTTATGAGTCCCAGGAACTCGCATAGCTTACATACGGAAGGGGATTGTGGAAAGTCGCGAATGACTTCCACTTTGCTAGGGAGGGGCCGGATGCCATGACTATGAACGTGGTGTCCAAGGAAGTCAAGTTAGACATGCCGAACGTAAACTTGGCTTTGTTGACAATTAGGCCGTACTCGACAAGGTCAGAAAAGCTGTCGAAGGTGTGAAAGGGGGTCGTCTGCATCGCGGGCGACCACCTTTCAGGAGGTCTTCGATGAAGGAAAAGCAGAGCAGAAGACCTCGAGTGACTGTGTACACGAAAGTTTCAGCGGCATTGCGGAGACTAAAGGGCGCCGGTATTCAGAGAGACCAAAAGGCGTTGTGACGGCAGTCTTGGGAATGTCCGAAGGTTCGACAGGTATCTGATGATACGCCTTGGCGAGGTATATATTTGAAAAGATAGTTGCTTCATGCAGTGGTGCTGTAAAATCCGCGATTTTAGGCAGGGAGTAGGCGATCGGGAGTACTGGCGTTGTTCAAGGGACGGTAGTCACCGCAGTGCCGCCGGTCACTCGGGGACTTCGTGGGACACCATGTGCAGAAGAGATGCCGAACGACTTGATGATGGTCGCACAATGCCAAGCTCGAGCACATGGCCAAATTCAGCTCTGGCAATCTTGAGTCGATCGGGTGCGATGCGTCGCGAACGAATGTGGACAGGTGGTCCTGTGGTGATAATATTACGATAGCATCGAAAGATGTTGAAGAGACGAGCCGCCGCGAGAAAGACGAAGTGTGTCTGTGCTCTTGGTGCGAGCGAATGTGGGCCTGGCTGTCTGGCTCCAGTGTAAATAGCCTGTAAATAGCCTCTTTCGTCTGTATCCTTCCACACGTAACATTCTGGTGGAGGTTATAGCGATCCCCGTCCTCGCCACGGAACTCCGAAGTGGTCGGTACATCGAGCTTGTCACCATGCCCCCCGGTGACGAGACCGCCTCTGCAACGGCTTCGGCTCATCCGACTACGCCTATCGTCACGGTTGACCAACATCGCGACCCTGGTGCGTTCTCTGGCCTGGATGGACAGGATGTTGACGAATGGATCAAGCTCTATGAACACGCCAGTGCTAATAACAGGTGGGACCTAACGATTATGCTCGGCGATGTCATCTTTTATCTCAGCGGCACCCCACGCGTGTGGCACCAAACGCATGACGACGAGATAACCAGTTGGGACAGTTTCAAAGAAAAGCTACGGGAACTGTTCGGCGACCCTATTGGGCGCAAGGTTGCCGCGAGAAAGGCTCTTGCGTCTCGTGTTCAGACCTCTACAGAGCCGTACGTTTCGTGCACTCTCGACGTCTTGGCTCTATGCCGCAAAGCTGACGATACTATGTCTGAAGCAGATAAAGTGGCCCATGTACTAAAAGGCATTGCCGACGACGCTTTCAATTTGCTTGTTTTCGGCAACGTCTCGACTATTGACACCATAATAAAAGAATGCCGTCGCCTTGAACACGGTAAGAGCCGCCGTATCACACCCCACATCACGCGGCTACCCAACACTGCTGCTACGTCGACATGTGAAAGTCGACCGCGTCAGGCCACCACCTGTGACGATGTAACCCGTATTGTTCGCCGCGAGCTCGAGGCCGCCTGTTCCCCAGCTTTCTCCGCGACGTCTCCTGATCCGCCAGCTACCACGATTGCGATGACTCAGGCCGTCGTCAGATAGGAATTTGAGAACATAGGTCTGAACTCCGTGTGTTCAACGTCTCAACCTAGCGTTCCCCAGTTCTCTAGCGGCCCTCCTCGCCCTCGGCAGTACTTTTCTGCCACATCTCGCCGCAACCCGTCCGAATGGCGTACCCCTGATGACAGGCCGATCTGCTTCCACTGCTGTCACATAGGTCACGTCGCTCTTCACTGCCGCAACCGATGGTCACCTCCTCCTCGGACATACGCTGCCGCTTATTCCCGCACCTTGGGACCTTCTGTTCTCTATGCCTCCCGCCATGAACCCACTGCCGCTGATTCCCCTGCTACGAACCTTCGCTACAGCCGCTCGCCCTCACCTCGACGCCATCAGTCTCGTTCGCCCCAACCCCGTCGCTTTTCTTCGCCGCCTATCGCCTCCCGGATGTCGCCGGAAAACTAGGCACTGCAGCTTCTGGAGGTGGAGCTGCGTTGTCAACCCTGCCCTCAAATCCACTGCTCACGTTGCCTACGAACCAAAAGCTTCTTGACGTTGACGTCGACGGCTATCCTGTCACTGCACTGATCGATACAGGGGCCCATATTTCAATTATGAGTGCTGCCTTCCGACGACGACTCCGAAAGCTCCTCACCCCAGCGTCGGCACGCGTCGTCCGCGTTGCGGATGGCGGTACTGTCCCTATCGTCGGTATGTTTACGGCACGTGTCAGCATCGCCGGCCGCCACACTCCTGTCCTCTTCACCGTGCTTGCTCATTGCCCCCACGACCTAATTCTCGGCCTCGATTTTCTCTCTGCGCATTCTGCTCTTATTGACTGCTCTGCCAGTACTCTTCGCCTTGAGTTGCCGATTCTCGCAGAACCTCCTGATGAACCCCCGTGCCGCTTACGCCCCAACGGCTTTATTCGCCTACCACCAAAGTCAATAGCCTATATTGAACTGTTGTCTTCCCAACCTGTTCCTGATGGCGAGTACCTCGTCACTCCTCTGCCCGACATTCCACTACAGTATGACGTCACCGTGCCTGACAGTATTGTTACTATTACTAACAACTGCCCTCGCATGCATATCTTTAACTTTGCATTGACAAAAACAAATTCTCCCGCAAGGTATTTGCCTTGCCATCGTTGATTGCCTCGGCGACCATCAAGTGGCAGCTTTATCAACCGATGGTTCTCCCGAGCTTGGCGTGCCCCTCACGCCAGCCTCGGGCGCCGATCCCAACATAAAGAAAATGGTTGCGGCCGATCTGTCCTCTACTCAGGCTGACGACCTTTGCAAAGTGTTATCGACGTACCGAGATATTTTTTATTTCGACGATCGCCCTTTAGGCCAGACGCTCGCGGTCAAGCATCGGATTCCTACTGGCGATGCTACGCCTATTCACCGACGACCATATCGTGTCTCTGCGTCGGAACGCCGAGTAATTCAAAATGAAGTGACAAAAATGCTAGATAAAGACATCATTGAGACTTCTTCGAGTCCCTGGGCGTCACTTGTGGTGTTGGTTAAGAAGAAGGACGGCACGTGGCGCTTCTGTGTAGACCACCGTCATTTGAACAAAATTACTAAGAAGGACGTCTACCCGCTCCCACGTATCGACGACGCCCTTGACTGCCTTCACGGTTCCAGCTATTTCTCTTCTATTGATCTTCGCTCTGGATACTGGCAGATTGCTGTTGACGATATGGACAGAGAAAAAACCGCGTTCGTAACACCTGATGGCCTATACCAATTTAATAAGCAATGCCGTTTGGGTTATGCAATGCCCCTGCCACCTTTGAGCGTATGATGGACTCCTTGCTCCAAGGTTTTAAATGATCCACGTGTCTCTGTTACCTCGACGACGTCATTGTCTTCTCGCCAACGTTCGACTCTCACCTTGAGCGTCTAACAGCTATACTTGATGTATTTCGAAAGGCGAAGCTGCAGCTCAACAATTCCAAATGTCGTTTTGGCCGCCGCCAAATTACCGTTCTGGACCATCTCGTCGACGCTTCCGGAGTGCAGCCTGATCCCGACAAAACTTGCGCCGTCCGAGACTTTCCGGTTCCGAAGACAGCCGCAGACGTTCGCAGTTTTGTTGGGCTATGCTCGTACTTTCGTCGTTTTGTTCAAGATTTCCCGGCAATTGCTAGACCCCTCACTAATCTTCTGAAGAAAGGCGTACAATTTTTGTGGGGCACTTAAGAAGCCACCGCCTTCTCTCGGCTCGTCACTCTTCTCACCTCACCACCCATTCTCGCTCACTTCGACCCTGATGCCCCTACAGAATTGCGTACAGATGCCAGCGGTCATGGTGTAGGTGCCGTCTTAGCCCAGCGTCAGCGTGGCCAGGATCGCGTTATTGCTTACGCAAGCCATCTATCACCATCGGAGCGCAAAGCGATCGCCTTAAGCGCATATTTGTGGAACCGCCCCGCGTCGTGTATAGGAGAAATAAAAATTTACGCGACAGTTTGACAAAGTCAACCTTAAACCCAAGCCGTAGCACAGGCTGTATGCCTTGCAACAAATCACGTTGCCAGGTTTGTCCTCACATGAGGACAACACAGAAAGCAACCAGTACCGCGTCCAACTTCTCAGTTCAAATAAAAGGAAACTTTACATGTGACACCGCCAATGTGATCTATCTTCTTGAATGTACAATTTGTAGTCAACAGTATATTGGTCAGACGGAGACACCTTTCAGGATACGATTTAATAACCACAGGTCACACACAAAATCTCTTTTGAACCTTCCCGTATCCAAACATGTCAACCTTCCCGGTCACTCTTTCAATGACTTAAAGGCGACAATATTGGAATCAGGCTTTCGCTCACACCACGACCGGGAAATTCGCGAGTCCTATCTTATCTATAAGTTTAATACCACCGCCTCGGGTATTAATGAAAGCAAAGGGAAACTCACGTCCTTGCCTTCTGATTAGACAAATGTGGTTATAGCCGAAAGTTAATTCCTTGTAGTCTAACCGCAACGCATATAAGACGGTCTTGCTTCGTGCTGGCACGTCCGCATATCCTCTCTCTTTTTCACTCTGGAGACTTTATTGTGTCGCATGCCCCCTTCGCACGGCGTGTCTGCCGTGGAGTGTCTTCTTATCTTAAACGATGGTGGTCCCTCGGGACTGGGGAACGCGCTGCCTTAGTAAGGCGGCTCATCAAAGCCACCCACATATGTTTTCCTCCCTTTTTCCCCCCTTCCGCCACCATTTTTTTTTCTCTTTTTTTTTCCCGCTTCTTTGACGGTGAGGACCACGCGTCCACCTCCGTGACTCATCACAGCCATCCACGTGTGGTGCTCTCTCCATCTTTTAGTGCCTCGTTTTAAAAAAACGGGTATTTTTGCTGTTTGTTTTGTTTTTTCCCCTTACACATTGTTTGGAGCCACATGTGCTTTTCACGTGACTTCCCGACACCTTGGGAACGAACGTCTTGTGTATTCTCATTCACTCCGATGAAGGCCGGACCACCGGCCGAAACGTCAGTAAAATAATAGTATTTTTGTTGTTGTTAAACGTGTGAGCATTTCTTTCATTATATATATATATATATATATATATATATATATATATATATATATATATATATATTTCATTTTCTACCCACGCATTGTCCCGACTTGATGATTGGCCGCGCGTATTTCTGTCGACTGGTCACGAGAGACATAATAGCACCAGCACCCATCTGAGAGCGTTTGCGCGCGCTTAGATTGGCAAGCACGCACGAAGGCTTGCACGTTTTGGCGCTGAGCCGTGCTCCCTCAAGGGCTGCAGAAGATAGCGTCAACTTTTCCCTTTCCCCACGAACCACTTACTAGGCGGCACTGTAGCTTGCAATACTCTATCGAACCTTGAGAGCAGCGATCATCCGTGCCCTTTGCCAGTATTTGTGCGTCATAGGCGATACGATTCACCTGGTAAGGACGGCGCGGATTACTTAGGTTACTGAGGACTTGCTGGAGGCCAGAATGGTAGCGTTGGACCATAAACATGCTTATAACCATTCGCAACAAGATCTTGCAGCACGCGCTTGACCAATGTTTCTTATCTAATAATTCTAACATTCGGAGTCGTCATGGGCCAAAGGTTATCAAAACAGGAAGTAAGGAGCAGTTGCTTAATTTGTATAAGCCTCCGTATAGAAATATTATGTTGTACATGAAGTTGCTCGGAGCTGGAAAGCGAACGCGAGCGCTTAAAGTGCACCACCTTACTGTGCGTGCATTCACTCTGCAAAAGACCGTCTGCTACCTTGAAGCATAGTAGGCGGCGACACGGTCGAGGAGGAAACGCGAAAGAGAGGAGAAACGAGGAGGAGCAGAGTTTCGCTACTTTACGAAGTGTCAGGGATTTTACGAGGGAGCGTGAACGAGATGGGAAATGAAGAGGAGCGGAGGAGTGAAAAGCACCGTGGTCGTTATTTTACGAAGCTTGAGTGGTTTTAAGATCTACGCCCAGTAATCGGCTCTTTCAGCATCAAATACAGCTCTCTAAGGCTATGCTCTTGCTAGCTACATGCGACGGAAACGATTACAAGAGCGAAAAAGACGTCATATATTTTTGGATTTATTTAAGGCGTGTAGCAAGCCAATTCAATCCGGCGCACGGGCTTGCCACTGCACTAATGGCGGTGCAGGCAGCGCTGTGTAAACAAAACGTAGCTATTGCCATGCTTGATAGAAGGTAAGTTAATTCGCTTGTCTGTTTCCTTTGATTTTATTTGTAGTGCAGCGAAACTATAGAATCCGCTCGCTGTGCAAGCTAGAACGGTCAGTTTGGTCTGCGATTGGATTACCTGCTAAGGAAGCACTGCTAGACGAGTTGCCGCGAAACTGCTTGCAGTGGTGGGGCCGCATGTTGTACAGATTCATTTTCTCTGATTCAATTCATTCCTTGTAATCCGTTCTGCAACGTGACCGTTCTCGACGGTAGCGGGAACACGACTTATTGCGAAACCATTTTCGGAGAACTGTAGGAATCGTTACAAAACAATGCCTCCGCGCTACTCTGTCTGCCCGGAGAGGCGTCTCCGCGAGCTGGCACTTTGTACACATGTCCGAGATTGCGCTATGTCAATACTCATGGAACGTTTGTAGACGATGCTGGACACCCATGCGAACGCTTCGATGAACCAGTGCTACTAGCGTAGCTTCGTGCGCTCTATGCAACCCCAGCGTCCTGCTTCGACGAGAGGCCAGTAATTCGCGCTGCTGAGCTAATGCCGTTCCTGTCAATGCGCTCTTAAGTTACCAGGCTCCAACCATAGTCATAAATGCTTGTTATGGTGTCAAATGACTCGAAACAAAGTAACGTAAGGACATTTCACAAAAGAGGCCGCTAACTCACGCGCAAACTTACGGCCACTCTATTGCCAATGTATCAAGATTACATGAATGGGTGCACTCTTGATTCAACGTGCCGAAGCGTGGATGATGGACTACGCTGACCGCACACAAATGTTTGAAGCTGAACGTTTCGGGACGATCCACAGAGGAAGCAAGTAACTAGCAATTATGCATCATTGCTATAAGCTGTTACAAAGTATTGAACATCTACTTTACAAGTGTTGTGCACGGTCAAGAACAAATCTATCGCAACTGAGCATACCCGCGATCAATCAGGCAGAAATTAAACAATCAGGTAGTGACCTCACTGAGGACAGTTACAGTTACTTAGTCAAAAACATGACAAACCGCTGCTTCAAAGTGAGTGTAAAATAATGACTGACTACCGAAAGACACTGGTCCTCATTTAATTCAGAAGCGCGGGAAGTTTGGACAGCTGGGAATACCATCTCTAGCCCTGCTTCTCGTAAAGCACCGTATACGCTGCTCACATTGTTTGGACACGGCGTAATGAGCTCTGAAAGCACTTACATCTCCTCTGAAGCTGTGGTCAAAGCTTTGTGTCGTCCACCCAGTCACCATCTACCTTATCCGCACCGAAACAACGCTTTGCTGAGCCACACGGTCATCATGCTCATGCATTGTAAACAAGAAGGTAACAGAGGCAGCTGATGCAAGCATTGGACGTGTCATCATGTGATCAAACATGGCGGCACCCATGGGATCACCATGAAAAGGGTCTATAATGTTATGTAGTGATCTTTTTATTATAAGTGGTTGAGTACTAGTGACAGATTTGTAATGAGGAGTCACTGCGTCATCGTGCTAGTACTTGAATATCCCGGTGGAGCCTCAAATTGTGTCTTGGATTTACCTCAATTTCTCAATTACTAAAGCTCTGTTCTTGATAATACTGATGTCTTAGACGTCCCCGAGCATTAAGGCTGAACCACACGTACACCTGCTGGCACGCGGAAGCTCATGCTCATGCACTTTGTATTTGGCGTGCCTACAAGAACTGCGTGAGTGCAAACCAACTTGGCTCATTATTTTCGCTAGGCAGCCAGAGCACCAATAATTCTCTGGAGAAGATATCTGTGCTCGTGCCGCGCTTCAATATGTACGAGGTCTGTTAGAAAAATATCTGACCTTATTTTTTTTTTGCGAACACCTGATGGATATGAAACAAGCACGCTTGCATCAGCCGACCTTGAACCTTCATGCGCATGCGCGAATTTTTTCCCGCCTTCCGATAGTGTCAGTCGCTGGGACGCAGCGTTTGAGGGAGGTAGTGCGCAGTGCTCTTGTTGGTTATTTATGGCAAGGAAAATGACGGAGCGACTGGAGCAGTGCTACTGCATCAAATTTTGCCAGAAACTGGGCGACAGCCAAGTGGAAACCATTCGGAAGATTCAGACGCTTTCGGTGACGATGCTATGAGCAGGACACAGATTAAGGAGTGCTACAACCGTTTTAAAGATGGCTGCACATCGATGAAGAGTGAGCCACGCTACGGTCGGCCATCAACATGCCGAAATGACCAGGTCATTGCCGAAGTGAATGCTGTGGTGATGCGGGATCGTCGTGTGACTGTCCGAGAAATTGCGGAAGAGGTGGGCATCAGCACTTTTTGTGCACATTCTATTATGACCGAAGATTTGTCCATGAAGAGAGTTGCGACAAAATTTGTGCCGAAGCTGCTCACGGTGGTGCAAAAGCAACTTCGTGTTGGAGTCTCACAGGACATGCTGGATTCCACAAACAGTGACCCCAACTTCATGAACGCCAAATCACTGGTGACGAGTCTTGTGTGTACGGGTACGACCCGGAAACCAAATCCCAGTTGTCACAGCGGAAGCTTTCCATGTCGCCAAGACCAAAGAAGGCCCGCCAAGTGCACAGCAATGTCAAAGTGATGCTGACTGCTTTCTTTGCCTCCCGCGGTGTGGTACACCATGAGTACACACCACAGCGTCAAACAATCACCAAAGAGTACTGCAGGGATGTCCTCCATCACCTACGTGATGCTGTGCAGTGCGAGACCGGAGTTGGGGTCAACAGGAAATTGGCGCATTCATCACGATAATGCTCCTGCACATTCCTCGCACTTGATTCAGACTTTTTTGATGCAAAACCAGACTCCTGTTGTTCAACAGGCTCCTTACTCTCCTGATATGGCCCTCTGCGACTTATGGCTGTTTCCCAAAATCAAGAGGCCATTGAAAGGAGTGCAATTTCAGACAAGAGAGGACATTGTGGCTGCAATGACAGCTGAGCTAAACTCCATTCAAGAAGAGGCCTTTTCGGAATGCTTCCAGCAATGGCAGCACCGCTGGGGGAAGTGTGTGGAATCCCAAGACTAGTTCGAGGGTGTTTAGGTTTCCAACGTTCCAGTTATGCCAGCTTTTTTTAGGCCAAAGGTTGGATACTTTTCTAAAAGACCTCTTATGATCTGGGATGCACCATCTGCGCATGCATGAAGTAAATGGGTGCAAGCTTTCGTGCGCCAGCACATGTATGTATGGTTTGGCCTTTAGTCTCGCTTAAAACAAAAATCAAAATGAGCTAATGACAGAAATTGAATGCAAATAAGCAGACCTATTTAATGCAGTTTGTGTCATTTTGTCACATAGTTCACAGAGCTTGGTTTGACGGGGGCGTCCGGTACGTGGATGCAAAAACACCTCTACCAGATGTCACGCTATTGTGATGGTGAAAAATCCAAATGTGGCACAACAGCAAGTCACAAAACAAACTCTTTATTGGCCGAACCTGTGCCCACAAAGACAAGTTACACTTGGGCAGAATGATAGTGACAAGTCCATCTGTTGATTGTTGAAATCTAATTTGCGGGTCAAGCCTACCAGCTATGTATACACGACTCTGTATACATACAGAACATGTAACTCTGTATACATGTTCTACCGTGATTGCTGGCCTTTACATGCCTTCGGCATAGTACAACACTATTCACGTCACACATGCAATCTGATTACAGGGTTCAGCGACAACACAAACAACAGATAGAATTGACAATAATGGAGGATGGTCTAATATATGCAGGTGCACCTTACGCCGAGTGACAACTTTAACAGTTGTGAGCAAGTGAAAGGGTGGTCACCAAAACGTGACAAGCAAGTATGCGTGCCAATATTTTTACGATACTGTGCAATGCTGCTTGTGATCATGGAGCTCACGCTGCTGCTTGCAGATGTGGTGTTTTTCTCCAGTGCCTGACAGAGCAGTTTGCGTGTTTTTGAACTCGCAACTTTCTTTTGTGTCACTGGGAAAACAATTGTGAGTTCGGAAGTATGGAAGCCGCCTCATTTTTGTGACCCTATTAAACCGTCCATGTAAATAGCAACAACTTGATTTGGCCAAGTTGGTCCATCTTGCGTTCATGTCGATCACCATCTTGAGTTCTCTGTGTAAAGAATTGATGGCCCCATTGCTGCCAGCATGTCGTACGATAGCAGGACTGCTCATACTGCACAGGCTGTGGATATATTGCACTGGTACTAGGGGTGGTCTCTCTCTAGCCAAAGTGCGCCATCGCGTGCATTCTTGCCCCAGAAAACGGTTAGAAACTTACAGCGGAAAGTGCGTGATTTACCCTAAGAATGCTAATCGTATTAAAAAGCCGATGCACAGCAAAGGTGCGACTGGCTGCGCGATGCCAGCATTGCCGGCATCGCATCTACAAGCTGGAAAGAAAGAAAAAAAAAAGCATGGTGCTGGGCTGCATTCATTGGCTGCATTGTGTGGCATGTGCCATAGGCCTTGGAGTAACTACAAAGTTTGATGCAGTCTGCCCCCTCTCCCTGCTCATCAAGAGGCTGCATTCAACGGGTCAAACAATTTGTTGTGATTGAACGGAGTAAGGCACTATTTTATTATAAGTGAGGCACTATTATTATAAGTGGTCGGCTTTATTTTTGTTTTCTTACAAAAGCTTTTGGGTGTTGAGGAAATGTCATAGTAGCCACAAGTGCATTCTAAATTAAATCTACTGTCTTGGGTAGAAGGAGGAACAAGGTCACAAGTGAGCTTTTTCTACGCTTTTTTTCTTTGGGCAGTGGAGCGGTGATTGCTTTAGTGACTCACCTGTTGACTTGAAGGGCAAGAATAGGTTGCCCGAAAGGCTTCAGTGACAAGTTGTCTACCTCTGATACGGTGCCAGCTGAGTTTTGTTTTTTCAACCCATTGGTGGCGTTTTGTCTGCATATGTGTAGAACCGTGAACTGTTTTCTTCCCAAAATATATCTGTTAGGTGAGTGCTTGTCTTTGAAAGTGGAGCTTTATGGCACTGTCAGTAAACAAAATTTTATCCATCTTTGTGGTGCAGCCACAGTGATAGAAATTGATTACATTTTGTTTATTGACGATGCATAAAGCTTCTCTTTCGGCTTTGTTCTTTTCATGGTACTCACTGCTCCCCCTTTCCGAGTTTTTGTGCGAGTGGATGCATTTGCTTTTTTTTCTTTTCTCTCATCCTTTGACCTCTTGTTGTAGATTGAATGTGTAGAAGCATGCGAAACCTTTTGCCCTGCTAAGCTCCCCATCCATCTTTGAAATTTCTCTCACCTGTGCATACGTATTTTCACTACTGGTTGATATTACGGTTTCCTTGTGATACATTCTTAGAATACACAAATGGCTGTGTGAATAAATTGTGATGGCAGTGTGTGTTCAAGAGACTATTGCTCGTGGGATAGCAGTCCGGCTTAATGCAGCACCAACATTCTCAGCAGTTTAGCTCACAGCACAGAAACGCAAACCATATCTTTTTGTTCACTACTGTAGGTTGAGTTAAATTCATGAAAAAGTGGCACCTTGTCTTATACTGTAGCAGTATTTGGCACAATGTAAATGGTCTTATTCAATTGCTTCAGTTGTACACTAAGAAAGTGTAGCTATTTTTGTTGTTGCCATTGCAAACTTCGCAACGCTCTGCAAACCTGCATTACTGCTACGGGTGGGTGCAAAATTAGCAGGTCATATGTGACTAGTGGCCGTCCCTAGACAAGAATCCTGACAGTTCATATGCGGCTATTGCCTGTGATAGTAAATGAGTGTATTGACCAAATAAAGTACGCTCTGTTGGTAATTGAAATTAAGAATTGCTTTTTTCAATTTTATTCACCTCAAAGCCAGGGGTCGGCCTATATTCTGCATCGGCCTATGTTCCGGTTCTTAAAGTACACTTAAATGCTTGGAGCAGGTCAATAAATCGACACTGCTGTTGATATAGCGAGAATGTGCACCATCCCGGAAGTGCAATAGTTCTCTTTCTCTTCGTGTGCACAGGTGCAGAATGGCCTTGAAGCCGGCTCCTTTGTGGATTGGCAAGCCCTTGGTGTGGTGTGGTCCAGACATTGGCTGCTTCCATCATACCTGGTCTTTTTTCTTGTGACCAGATCATCGCTGCAGCAGCTCATTACAAATCAGTGGGAGCATGCAGTTCATTCATTCATACTGGTGTCCGCTGTGGTAACTCTGGCTACAGTGTTGTTGCGCTGCTGTGCACGAGTGTGCGGGTTCAATCTCAGCCGTGGCATCTGCATTCTGATGGGGCAGAATGTGAAAGTGCTTGGGTACCATGCATTGGGTGCCTGTTAAAGAAACCCAGGTGGTCAAAATTGAACGGGTCCTGGTACTAATGCATGCCTCATAACTTATCGTGCAGTTTCAGAATCTAAAAGGAGACTTAAGCGAAGCACTTACAGTCGACGTCCGATTTCCCGGACCCTCAAGGGACCGCGAAAACGTCCGGAAAATCGGGCAGTCCGGAAAAACGAATGCACGTGAAAACGCACCTTTTTGGTAGGTATTTTTCGCTGACGGAGAGGGTCACGGCCGGAGTACAAGATTCTCATTGCTATTCAGCCAATGCATCGTTTAGGTGGCTCTGAAAAGAGCCGTTTATAAAAAAAAAAAAAAAAATACGACGTGGCCGGCGCTACCTCATAGGTCAGCACTTGGGCGCAAAGAAGTCGCTTATTTTCTTTTGCACGGTCCGCTTGCCCGCGATCATGTCTGCCTCAATTGCAGTCAACGTCATGTTGCCGCTGTACACCGATGACAGTGTCATCAGTGCTCGCGTCAACTCCGAGCTCGTTGGCTGTGTAGGAGCTGGCTCTTCGTTCTCGGTGTCTCCGTAACTTGACGAATGATTTCGTCATCGGTCAACTCCGCACATAGCTCGAGGTCTTTGTCAGCGTCGGCGAAGCCCTCAAAGGTTATCCCGGCTGGAATCGACACGCCGGCAGCGCGCAGATCGTCGAAGGCAACGTCCGCGGATGGCAGTTCGTCACTTCGTCAGTTCGTCCACGGAGGGCAGTTCGCGGATGGCAGTTCGTTCAAAGGCGCGGACGAAGACGAAGGAGCAGTCAGTGCCATCGCTGTAAACGGCGAATCCGCTCGACGAAAAGCGCAGCACGAAACAGCTAGGAACTCGGTGGATGCTGAAGGTCGGGAAACATGATCACTGAAGATAGCGCGCAGCAGCAAACGATCAACCGCAGACACGACCGCAGAGCTGGCAGAGCTGACAAAACAACACGTGAACGAACACAGTGAGGTTTGGCTTGGCTAAGCTACGGCTGGCAACGGATTGACACGTGCGGTTTCGAGGTTACGGCAGCCGCGGCGCGGTGCTGCTGGCCACACCTGCGATGCGAGTATGGTGGGCTCGAGGATATGAAAACAACCAAAATGGCGGCGGCGGTGGTGACTTTGGGTCGGCGGTTAACAGTAAAAAGTCCGGGAAATCGGATGGCGAAGGCTATAAGCGTCCGGAATTTCGGACTTTTTAATACATTGACTCTATGAGGAACTTGACGGTGCCACAGATGAGTCCGGGAAATCAGGCATGTCCGGAATTTCGGGCGTCCGGGAAATCGGACGTCGACTGTAATTAACTTAGACTGATAAAGTGTGTCTTGAAACTCTATTCTCGTTAATTGCATGATAATAAGTTGAAAGTTGAAGAGAACATAAGATCAGAGTACCATTTTCTGAATTTTACGCCGAAGCCCCAACGGCAGTAAGGCAATGTGATGTCACGAATTTGAAAACATTTTGTTCGTATTTGGATGCTGTTGGCTCGGTAAAAGTTCCCAAAGCTTGCCATGTTCAATCTTCCTTTGTTCAAAACACAATGTAGCCCATTTTTATCGATAAGCAATTAAATAGGTCCTAGTAGGTGCCGTCAAAATATTTGGTGCCGAAATTTCAAGGCGGCATCACCACCTATGTTTCCTGTTTCATCCTTTTTTGGTTTACCAAGCATATTCTCACGGTAACATAATGTTAGCATGAAATTACGAGAGGACACCAAAGCATAACCAGCTTTTCACATTTAGCAGTGATAGCCAATTCCCTATCTGGCTTTTGAAATGGCTTGTCAGTGTAACTTGTCCCAATGATTACTTTATTGCTATGGTAATCTTATCCACAGCTTGCAGGCAGATGGGGGCAAAACATCCACTTTTGCTGTTGGCATAAAGATTGGGCTTCAGGGACCCTTAAAAAAAGTTGTGCGAAACTGGTTTTAAACAAAATATACCGTATTTACTTGAGGAATTTGTGCACCCTTAGGGGGACAGGGTAAGCGAAGATTCTGACAAAAATGTATTTTTGTTCTTTTCTAAATATGAAAGTGAATTGTTTTCTAAATCCTTTCCAGTTTCACACTTCATCCTAAAATGGGTCAAAGAATGTCTAAAAAAGTGTTGGCAGAGTGAAAAATGTGTGATTGATGTTATTGTTTACATTGAACTCAGTTCTTTCAAAACAAGATTTTACGTTATGTCGGTACCATTATTTTCAGTATGACAAAAGGTAGCACAACAATTTTTTCTGCGCAAACTGAATGGTTGTATGTCATTATACTGTGCCAAAATTAAAGCTGTAGAATAAATAGTTCTTGTTTGATAAGAAAATGTACAAAAATTTGTTTAAAATTAGGTATGGGCAAAAAAAAAATGTTAATAATTTGCTTTTTTGGATAATAAAATACTTTTGGTACAGTAGATAGAAGACAAAGTACAAACGCCTAGCCGATATCTCTATTCCACTATGTGCCCAAAAATACATGTGAAGTGTTAAATTAACACCCTGGTTTTTGAAAAAAATCTGACAGAATCCATTCACGATGAATGTTGACGTGTCTGCGATTAGTGTTGAAGCAATGTATTAATGCACCATATTGCAACTGCTGAAACACATTGTGTATGAGGCGTGTATATAGCCGGGAGGCTCTCTCACTCCTCAGAACACGCTGCATCATTTAGCGCCACCGCAGCAAAGTCCCAGTGCGGCATGTGTGCAGACAAAATTTATTATTTATGACACAAGTTTGACTCCACCCACCACCATTGAAATTTAAATATCTTTTTCCATGAAGACCCGCACATACATAGTGGCACAAGTTGGCGTCAAAAGGGCTCATTGAAGGGCGGCATGTCCCCAGCTACATATAGCCAGCACAAGTAAGCGTAAAAGACATATTGAAAAGTAGCACTTGTGTTGGGACAATACCCAGTGACCCAATTTCACAAAGAGGTTCATTGAACTGTGGCACACATCTAGTTTCACATGTGCAGGGATCCAAGTTAGGATGAACGGAGTTCATGGAAGAGCTGTAGTTAAGCATTGACACATACCCAGTACCACACGTTCGCATGAAGCAGATTAACTGATAAGCGGCACGTACACAGTGTCACATACCCGTGACCCAAGTTGGCCCAACGATTAGCTTCAAACCTGGTTCCCTTATCACAGCAGCCCAGTGCTCTAACCATTAGACCATGGACTACGAGGGACCCAAGTTGGTGGTAAGACGGTTAGAGACACTGACAGAGAGGCATAAAGCCCCTGAAAAGTGCATGACATTCCCTAGGAATGCTTATCATATTAAAAGCTTTTCATTGCATAATTTGCGCACCCTGTCCTGCCCGCAGCAGGCCGTCGATGCGTGTGCACAAGGCAGGGTTGGGGAGATCGGCACCGCTTCAATGTTGCCCGCAATCGCTATGCCAGTGCTGCAGTTGCTGTAGGTGAAGGCATCTAGCGGGGAAGGGTCGCTTGTCAAAGTGAAGTCACGCAGAAAAAACAAGCTGTGCGCATTCTTTTTTAGTTAGCACTGTTTTCTGTACTGGAGGGCGGGAGAGCACAGAACTTCTCTGTGCAGACAAATCATCAGTAGCGGCGGTGGAGCAGCCTGTGCAACCATTTTTGATTACCGTGTGGTGTGTGCTCTAGGATCAGTCGTGCTTTAATCGACCCAACTTCAACGACTGCTCTTTTGATGGGGTACAATACCTCCACAGCCAAGTTTTAACTTTGTGTAATGCAGTTCACCGAGGAAAATGGGAACCGTGCTGCTGCCAAGGAGTTCAGAATCAGTGAGAGCTGTATGTGCTACTCGTGAGAACAGAAGGCTCAGCTCACTGATGCAATACTGGAAAGAAAAGCATTTTAAGAACAAAAGCAAGGACCTCGTAAAATATTTTCGAAAAAATAGATCCTCTGGTTCCGCTGTGTCATGCCAGTTTCTGCAATTTCAGGCAATTGTGCACAAAAAAGGCATCCCTGCTGCAACGTTCAAAGCAAGCAGAGGGTTGGTGACATGCTTCATGAGAAGTGATCGCCTGTTTTTGAAACGAAGGACTGCCCTCCGTCACTTACTTGATTGGACTGCACCAGGTCAACAACTTCGTAATGTCACAGGTCGGGAAAGTCGATGAAATACCACTGACATTTGACATGCCACCTAGCACCACAGTGTGAAATGCGCTTTTTCTGTCTCCGTAAAAACAGTAGGCTGTAAAAAACAGCATTGCACTGTAATGGTTGGGGCGACCGCTGATGGAGTGCAAACTCCCGCCCTTTGGCATTTGCAAGAAAGAGATGTTGACAAAGATAAATATTCAAGGGTACATTCACGTCCATGTTCACGAAAATGGACGGATGAATGAAGCAATAATGCACGACTGGATTGACATTCTCTGGGAAAGACGACCAGGCGCCATGCTGTGACTGCCATCGCTGTTGCTGCTTTTCAGCTTCAAGGGCCATTTTGTCAACAGTGTGAAAGAAAAGCTGCTAGACATAAAGCCAAGCTTGGCTGTTATTCTGGATGGCCTAACATGAGTCCGGCAGTGCATGGACATTTCGTCGAGCAAGCCTCGTAAGGACTATGTGCGTAAACTGTATGTGGAATTGATGGCCAGCAGAGAACATGGCCTTATTCTCACAGAGAGGGTAAAGAGAGCTCCTCTGGAAACAGTCTGTGACTGGATACTACCATTGTGGGCATGGTATTGCCCAAAATTGTAATCCACGGCTTCAAGGTTGAATGCGCTTGACGGAACGGAGGACAACACCATTTGGTATGACTGGCAAGAGCGGCAGCGACAATGACGGCTCAGAGTTGGGATTTCTTCGGCATACTAGACAGACAGAGGCTCTGTGAAATAAAGACTAATTTGGGGTGTGATACCTACTAGACACTTTTAAGTACGTCCCACACTTACCTACCACTGTATTACTACGACCAGAATACGGCTAAAATTTTTAAGCTCGGTTTATTGGTGCTTATCTTCAATCGCTGCTTTCAAACCACCTGAGGACAGCTGCCTAAGCAGAAAACGTAAAGTTTTGCCTTACCAAATTAGCAGTTTCTTTTTGCACTAGGTCTATGGGAAACCAACCAAATGTTCAAAATTGTACCTAATATTAGAAAATTTGGGTTAAGCAAGCTTGTCCTAAAGGGAGTGTACTGCGATGTTGGTTATACATGCTGTTCCTGGTTTGAGAGAAAAGAGTACTGGCAGAAAATCGGTACGAAACAGCACAAAACTGACACGAAACTTACGTCATTTTCATAATTTGTTGCAAGTGGATACGTCTTGCAATTCACTGAATACAATTTGTAAATTCCAATATGTGCTGTTAAGTAATTAGTTAAATACCTAATGGGTGAAACTTTCTTATTTATTCAATTATGCATTCCGATTACTCATGCAAGTAATGCCTGCCTCTTTCAGTAATCCATCTCCAGGATGAATTCTCCTATCTGCCACAGGTGATAAAAAAAAAATGTTAGTTTAAAAAGAAGCGGTAGGTATATCGCAATAAGGTTGCCTAAGTATAGGTTTTTTAATACAGTTTTTAATACGTGTTCATACGTTCTGTTAAAACATAATAACCGAGAAAACATACGACGCAAAACCTTGGGAAAATAAATTGCAGTTGTCATTTAGATATAGTTGTAGCACGAGGCGTCGATCAGCGAGCTGTTGGGGTCCGAGGGACCTGAGGCTTGCATTGTTGCTTTTGCAGCTTCGACATGCCTGCCTTAGCGCTTCTCGAATTCGGCCTGGGTCAGCAGCTTTTTCTGGCGGGCATTTGGCGGAAAATTTTTATGTGCCCGCTCGGTGAGAATCGTTGCGTCATGAGACATCGATGCGCTTTTAGCTGGTGAGACCCGAGCGACCCAAGTCACTTTCTTGTTTTCCTATTGCGTAGTGTTTTAAACTGAAACGAAAGCGAGCTGGTAGGCGACACCGGCATAAAGTACTGCCTGAGCAAAACATGGCGCTCATTTTAAGTCACCTGCAACAGGGAATGGGGGCATGTTTGGGTTATTGCATATTAAAGGCGTGCAGTACGCTTCTAATGACATTACCCCACATGCACTGTGAAAAGGATAGGTGAAGATGTTTATCACGATGGGGTTGACGGCAAGAGCTGTGAATGCTACATGCGACAGCCTGCAAGGTGATTGCCTAGTATCGGAAGAGGAAACTGAGTGCATGCTGGCATTTTCTCGTGACACAGGCGGGCGAGTAGTACAGGGAAGCTGCTCTGGCGGGTGCCTACTGCTCGATTATGCGTGCCTCACACCTTTCCTTGTTCACATGGGTTTAGTATGATACGATTGCAGTTTGTTGATGTATTGAACGTTAGTGTTGAAAGGTCGCATTTTCCCAGAATGTAATAACTAGTAAAAAAGAAGCGTAACTGGTTGGGTCATTTTCTGTGTTTGAAATCTCGAACGTTGGCACCAGGTAATCATATGAAAAGGGATCATATCAACGAGAGTGCTGTATTTGGTGGCCAATCAATAAGTTGTGTCCAGTCTATTTTCACTGCAGCCTTCCCCTGCTGGAAGGCCATCATCGATTATGAAACAATTTAATAAGTTGGGTCTTGTCATGACGCTGCTGTGGTTAAAAGTTGAATAAGTGGATTATGTTTTGTAGTCTGTGCAGTTTAATGTTCCAGAGGAAGTGATCACATTAGTATAACCATACTGTAAGAAAGGGGTGCTAAAGTGAAATGTTAGGTTGACTTAGACTTGCAGCTGACATTTATGGAATAGCAAATAAAGCAGTCTCATTGTCAGTGGAGGCTTAGATTGACAGAAAGGACAAAAAATGAGAAAGATGAGTTTTGATGCCATTTTAGATTTACCACGCCAGCATCCTTTGACATGATGGATTTTAACTGCATCTACCCAACACTAGTTACCGTATTTACTCGAATGTAATGTGACAACAAGATTCGGCTTTCCTGGCATACGAAATAAAAAAAAAAGCGAGAATGTAATGCGAGAGGAACTGAAAAAGAAAGGGTACCTTTATTCAAGAAATTGCAATTCAAAAATGAGGTGGAGACAGCTTTGCTTGTGCGGTATTCTCTGGTGATCATGTTTGAAGATAGTTTGACTTTTGGAAAATTTTGCATGCTTTTGCACTGAAAGTGTTCCCGACAAGTGTTTCTGGTGCTGTCCCAAGCTCACTGTGAGTCCCAAGAGAGCTATTGACCGTATACTTGGAGGGGTTTGGTGCTGCGGCAAGCAGAATCTCGTGAAAGCAAAACTGTCTCCTAAAGTGTTCGTTCAAGAATCAAGTCATCTGCGCCGTCGAGCTCATTTGAGATTAAGTACTTCTTAAACGACCGCACAACCATTTCATTTGGGGACAGTGCCAGGCCACTTCTAGTTACACAGAGACCTTCCGACCGGCCTCGCACTTAAAGAGGGCCTGCAGGTCCTGTCTTCCGGGATTTGTCGGCTCAGACATTGTGGCAGCGAGCCATGGTGCAGTTTCCCAGATCCTCGGCCATCATAAGTGCTGTCCTCTCAAAGTGATGGTTAGAAAAACGTATAGGAGGTGTCAGTCATTCCTACAAGTTAGTCAGAATTGATAATATATAATGCACTTTTCACTTCGCACAGTACGGGCTCTTCGTGTGGGGTACGGGTACCTGGGACTCTAAACAAAAATTACTCGTACTTCAAGAATGCGTTGCGCTCTATTGCAAGCGTCACATTTAATACTCATACTTCACCTTTATTTCACAAATTTAAACTGTTAAGATTTGATAGTATGTGCAAATACGTTTTGACACTTGCTTATAAAACTGAAATTACCAAAGCGAATGAAAACCTCACACGTATAGCATGTCTAGCATGTCTAGAGCGAAGTGCCTGGTCCTGATTCACTGGGAACAGTGAGTACTGGAACATTCCCCGGTGCCGAATAAACTATTGTTTTCAGATGCTAAATTTCAAATACTAAATTCCGCACACACTAAATAATTGAATGTTGCATCTGAGTGATTGTGCCTTCTTTCGTGAAATGACGTGTTTAATATGTTGTCATCAAGTATTGTTGAAAATGCATTGTTCTGTATGAGCTAATGCCAGCAAAAATTTTCAGTTGTATATTTTGTATTTCTTGTAGCTTACTTTCAATGGATAAATGGACTTTTATGTGTATTGTAACATGCATTGTATTTTATAACATGTAGTAAATTTTTTAATGCTGAGACTTTGCCACCTTGTTTTGCCGGGAGTAGGGGCCAGTCAAGCTGTGTTTCAAATCGCAGCTTTTTCCTGCCTGCCACGCCACAGTTTTTTTTTCTGTACATATTTGTGTCAGAGAAATGTAAAATGATTGTGGTGAAAATAAACTCAAACTCAAAAGTGATTGTATTGGGGCCTCCTGTCAAGGGCATATGATAGGAATGATTATATCACAGAGAACAAGTTAAAATGAAACACACAGGAAATGAAAGAAAGAAAAAAGAACAAGGTAAAAAAATACAAGTCTGCAAATATCTGCAAAAGTACATCACACATGAACTATACGCACATAACAAGTCATGCGTTGATGCAATGATCACGGATACAGTAACGTAAACGTAAAATTTTGCTGATATTGGCTAGTAAAGAATATATATGCTCATGATGAATATTGGATATAACAAATAATTTTGTACAGGATGTAACTTTGTTATAACGAGTTTTCGCTGTAGTATCTCCTTGCTAGTCATATAATGACACTAATGGCAGTGTCTTATTAGCAGGGATGGGCAAATATTTGATATTGTCGAATATTTGATTGAATAATTCTATATTTGTTATTTGCTTCAATTCGAATTCAGGTATTCGATATTTTCGAATTCGGCGCTTCCGAATAAGCAACCAAAAGCCACGGACTGCCGGTACACATCTCGGAGGCTATGCTTCACGTCATGGCTGCCACACATCAATCGTAAATCTTGAAGGCTATACGTTTTTGCATTAGAGAGCCAGATAGATAGATAAACTTTAATCCAAAGATAGTTTTGTCTTGCCCTAATGGGGCATCGCTAATGGTCGGGGCCCCTAGTCCAGGGCTCCGCTGGCTCTTGCCATCTTCTCTGCTCTCTGGATCAGAGAGCCGGAAATGTGCGACGCAAAAGAGCAGAAACGGCGCTAGCGTACAACTGAAACGAAGCGGCGGACGCCGCATCGCCACAGTCAGCAGCGGAAATCGTTCGTGATTGACAGCAACGACGGAACGCTTCGTGGCTATTTGTGCCTTTATTGTGTTTACCGCCGCGTATAACAATGCGTTGGCTGCGGGATTTCATAGTTGCCATCCATGATAGCGTCGATAGCTGCCGCAGTTTCTTCTGCAGCGGTTGCGGCAAAAATTAGTTTCGTTTTGTCTCAATACGCATGTCGGCCACGCGCCTAAAAAGCTGCGTAGTGGCCACCCATGATCGCATAGATAGCGACCGCGATTTCGTCTGCAGTTGCACGGAACGGTAGTTTCGTTCTGACTCGGTGCGTGCGTCGGCCGCGTACGGCAAAAACGCGCGCAAAAACAAAAACGCGCGTCATGCCGCGAGCGGCAAGTTACCGCGTGTCAGCGCCTTACCGCGAAGTCCACCGTGGCAACCGCGTCTCGCCGCGCGGCAGCGCGATATGATCTCGCCTATGCTCTCGGAACGCGGAATCACCGTGAGCGAAAAGGGTACGATCGGACAGTGTCCAGAAATCCCTCCATAGAACTGTGAGAGACGATCGTTGATTGATAACCCGGCGCGGAGCGGCGGAGGTCTGGTTGCCATGGCTCCGTGACGTCACCCTCGTTGCTTTTGATTGGTTCTTCATCTCGCGGCACTTGCACGGCATGACGCGTTATTGCTCACAACATGATGCGCGCGCTTTTGTGCTAGCGTAGCACCGCAAAGTCACAGCTCATAATCGTGTCGATAGCGGCCACGGTTGTGACAAACAGTGGTTTCGGTTTGACCCGGTGCAAAGCTGTCGAGGATGAAGAGTACTGGCTACATCTAAAGTCCCTATATGAGAAAAGTACCGCCATCCTTTGACCAAAGCCACTTCTCTCTCTCCTGTATCTCCAATTGGACGATGATAGCGTGCACTTTCACTTCTTTATATTTCGCTTTTTCCGCCTCAGAGCCATGTTGAATGTTACTCTGCGCAGCCACAGTTGCCGCTGGCAGCGGCGGCGCATGCCCGGCTTGAAAGCTTCAACGTGGACTTTCTAGGTGCGCCACCATCGACTTGCGTTCACAAGCAAAAAGTAAAGAAAAAAATGAGCGCTTTAGGAGAGGAGATGGCGGAGGAAAGAGTAGGTGGCGGTACTTTTACGATATAGGGAATTTAGCTACATCGCAATGGATGTGCGATCTGTTGGCGGTCTGCTTACTGGCGAAAAAATAATCGGGATGTGTGCGCGGTAGTGCAAAGCATGTCGCAAATGATGGCGCGCGCCGCGGCCGTGCTGCGAAGGAAGTAGCAAGGCCTCGATTGCCGCTGCAAGAGCTAGTCAGTCATAAGATGACGAGAATTGCAGCTTCTGCACTACTTTTGTGAAATATAGCAAAAGGATTTGCTCATCCATTGCACTAAAAAAATGTTGCTGTCGTAGTAAGCATTTGCTTATTGTTTTTCTGAATGCCCTGATAATTTGGCATTCGGTTAATTCGGACATTTTTTTTCAGTCCCGTGAAATTCGAATTAACTAGGTTTTACTGTAATATGTAATATATACTATTCAAACTATTCGATTCGAAATTATTCTACCAAATCACTATTCGCTTCGAACATCAAATTCACTATTCGCCCATCCCTACTCATAAGATTAAGTATCATTCCACCCATGTGCTTGTTTAGAAGGAAAGTAACAGGCTGCACTTTCACAGGGCCGCCTTGAAGAAGTATTTTTGTTCTGCAAAGCAAAGAGAGAAGCAAACCACAGTAACGGAAGCTTGAAGAGGAAGACACTTAAATGCTAGTGTGGTACATTCTTTCAAGAGTGTCTCGGGGCGTTTGAAGTGAAACAGCATTTAGACGGAGGTGCACCTCCATTTGCTGTCAGTGCTTTGCTTTTCACATTAGGGGATTTTATTGTAAAATTCTGGACCTTCAGACCTTGTTTATGATTGTCGTAAAGACTTCAGTGATTTTATGATTTTTCCTTTCTGGCCATTTCAAAGCAAAATTGAGTTTGAAACATAATGCGAATACAGTCATTGAATGATTTTTCAGAGCTTGATTTTTCAGGCTTACTCGGTTAGTTCGACCTAGCTATTCTCGCTCACTCATAGAAGCAGTGTACAATGGCAGCCTAAATTCTGGCTACTGCTGCATCAATATTTCATGAAAGAACTTGCATAAACATCTGTTTTTCTGTGGTGCAGCTCATTTTTGCCGCAGCTATAAAGCAGAGTTCCTAAAAAAAGGAAAGTCTGGAAATCTTTAGTACACATTTAACATTTTTACTAGTCCAACAGTATTTGCTATTTTTCAGCTTTGTGTTTTTCAAGTTTTATGGTTGGCAAATCTTTAAAATTACTAACAGTTTTCCTACTTTTTCTTTGCCAGCGTGTGACAGTGAACCTGCCTCTTTCAGAATTTTAGCAGCCAGTTGCTAAACAGCACTTGGTATTGTAGAAAAACAGCTGAGAATGTTGTGCAGCAAATGGCATGGGCTGGTTCTGGAAGATAATCTGTTTTGTTTTCAGCCTAACTGTTTTGTAGGTGTTGTGTGTCATTAATGCTCAGTATTTTGAGCTCAAATGTACATTACTGCCTTTATCTTCATGTTGCTTCATTGTAATTGGCTGATCGGGTGGGTTAAAACACACATTGCCGAAAGGTAGTGAACTGTGCATGTTTTTTTTTAGCAGTGCCATGCCCAAAGTCTTGCCTGCTGCAAAATTTTTGGATGTTGGGTGATCATCTCTCAAGTTTGTAAATTTTCGCAAGAGAGGAGGACGGAAACATGAAGTTGAAAAGATAGAATGAGTAGGAAAGGGATTAAAAAAAAGAGAAGCTAAAGATACAAATAGAATTAAAAAAAAAACCTTCAAATATGATACACACGAGAAATTACAGGAAGGTGTTAAGAAATGTAATATGCAGTGATGGGGAGTACATTGTTCCTTGGACAGCCGTGTTATTCTCAGTGTTGTTTAAATAATGGTGGTTTTGATTGGTTTTTACTGCTCATTGGCTCAAGTTGCAACAGTTTGAGGCTTGCTGAAGTTTTACATTCAGCCTCTTTCTGTAGCAGTCAGAGACTAGAAATGGAAGTGTGTCAGTCCTACTTTATAGTAAACACAGTCTCAAGGTGTGCACATGCAGGATTCCTGCCAAAAGGCTGCATAAGATACCATGCTAGTAACAAAAGTTGCATCAGCTATGTGACCAGAACTCTAGTGAATCTCTGTTGCACTTCTAGCAACGAAGCATGGTAATGAATAATACTGCCGCTGTGTGGAATTTCAGTGCAAATGCTCGATTTCTTCATATTGTCTTTTCTTGTTGCTGATTGAAACTGTCATCTACTAACTAGATTTTGTCTCTAAGGGTCTAACATTCTATGTGCTTTGTTTGAACTTCTAATTGCTAGTATGGCAGAGATTGTGTGCTATGCTGTGATGTAATTAACCATTGACCCTTTTTTTTTTCAGGAGCTGCATGGCATATGCTTGGGTCACAAGTTTCCGTATTAATTTATTTGGTCACTGTTGCTCAATTTTGTCATTTTAAATGCGCAAGTATGAATGAGCAATTGCGTTTTACAGAGCTTGGGATTAACCATAGTGCTTGTGTACGATTTCATGTGTATATTTGCATCTCCATGTTTGTTTATTGTAGCACTTTGTAATAATATAGACTTCAGGGTAGTTAATGAAAAACTAGTGTATAAATCGTCGCTACTGCGAAGTTTTAGTGTTGCAAGCTTTGAGCTGTCGTCAAGTCACTTCTGTATTTGTGGTAGCACTGTATGGATTGTGTGCCTGTGTTTAATGAAGGTCCCCATGAGAAGGGCTTTTGCAAAAAGTGAATCTTTCCTGAAGATCTCTCACAGAAGGGTAGATGTGTTGCCATCTATTGCAGCTATGTTTGGGCTTGCAACCATGGTGTGAGGTAAACAGGAGTGCCAACTTTCTTATCACCTGCCGTGGTTGGTCAGTGGCTGTCGTTGCGCTGGTGAGCATGCAGATTTGACTCCCATCCATGGCGGCTGCATTTTGATGGTGGCAGAATACAAAAACGCTTATCTACTGTGCTTTAAGTACTTAATAAAGAACCCCAGGTGATCAAAACTAATCGATACCCCATCCCCCCACTTCAGCATCCCTCATTCTACTGTGCACTTTTGTCCCCCTAATGTTCAGCTCTCCTATGTTGCAACTGAGTTGGCACTACATTAATGCCATGGTAATTGCAACCTAGAGTGGCTGCGGCAAGCACACCCTAAGCATAATTTGCATACCTGCACCAGCCTACTTCCTCTGCTAATTTTCTCTCCCCTGATGTGTATGCATGGCTGTAACTGTGCAGCATTGGCTTGCTGCCATTTCTCTTCTGCATTTCTGTGCTTGTTCTGTGGGACAAGAACCCAGGCTGCTTTTGAGTCTGCCACCTACAAACGTGCACGTTTGTGCAGCATGCTGTCGCATGTTTATTTTTTTAAATCTGCATTTTGCTATCATTTCCCCCTTTTTTGCAGGGGTGGGGGCTTAGGTAGGTGCCGCTTTAGCAGCCGCTGACTAATGAATAATGACACGTTAATAGGAATTTGTTTTGTACGCTTCCCTATTTCGAACTCTGTATCGGCTGTTGGGATCTTGTTTCAGTGGAGGTTCAGCGCTGGTTTTCATGTGGTTCGCATTGCCATCAGTTAGTGACGAACGGAGCAACGCTTGTACTCCTCCGTAGTACCTAGGCACAGTCCCCAGATTTCTATCTCGCTTAAAAAAATAGTTCTGCATGCATTTATTGGGGCTACACTCGCATGCGACAGCCACAGCAACTGCAGGAACAGAGGAAGCCAATGTATGATGACATCCCCACTATTGAACAGGTTCGTTCAAACAAGCATCATAGTAAAAGTTTCAGGGTGCAGTATTTTAATGCAATAGCATTATAGATAGCTGCAATGCAGTGATTTGACTCGCTTAAAAAATAGTTCTGCATGCATTTCTTCGGGCTACACTCGCATGCGACAGCCACAGCAACTGCAGGAACAGAGGAAGCCAATGTATAATGACATCCCCACTATTGAACAGGTTCGTTCAAACAAGCATCAGAGTAAAAGTTTCAGGGTGCAGTATTTTAATGCAATAGCATTATAGATAGCTGTAATGCAGTGATTTGGGCTTATTGGTATGACATCGTGAGGCTTATAGCGCAGGAAGAAGACAAGGACGAAGGAAGATGTGACACACACAGGCGCTAACTTGCAACAATATTTATTTCGAGAAAAGGACCCACACAAAGATACAACTTTTTCGCGTACATCATATATAGTTATCCATGTTAATGTTATACATGTTAATGAAGGTAACCGCCCGACGTGTGCTCCAGCATACAGAGACTGCTCCATCGTGGGAAGAGCACGAGGAACATTAACTCGTGAAATTATCGAAGCAGAAATGATTGATAGGCTCGGGGATAACTGTTTTTCACAACCATCTATTGCCCTTTCCCGCAAAGAGTTAGCTTACCTGCGTAATGGTGTGTAAGGTATTTTTGTAAACGGCGCATGTATGATGATGTGTGCGAAAAAGTTGTATATATGTGTGGGTCCTTTTCTCGAAATAAATATTGTTGCAAGTTAGCACCTGTGTGTGTCACCTCTTCCTTCGTCCTTGTCCTTTTCATGCGCTATAAGCCTCACGATTATAGATAGACCTCACACACTTTGTTAGTACTTGTCTGATGAAAAATGTGTGCCGATCCTGAATGCTGTGCAGTCTAACACAGCATCTCCAAGCACTTGCAGTCGCGAAGGAATAATGCAGGAAACTGGCACAGGACACATGCACCATACGGTTGAAAGAGCAACATAATTGTGAGAAAAACTTTCGGGCAATTGTGGCTTAATAATCAGAGCATTGAAGTGCTGCGTTAGAACACAGGTTCGATCCCACCATCAGATATGCATTTGCCAGAGATGAGAGGTACATAAATGTAACTTTGTTAAATGAGTGTGTGCAAGGTCACCTGTTACGCATGCATGCACAGCTATTGAGATGTCACAATCTATGTTCGATATCACATACTTGGAGAGTGAGTGGGGCTATGTGCTGACCTAATTCTTTTATTTTCAGTATGCCTTAAACTCATTTGCTGCTAGCTGTCATTTTGCGTGTCATGGTCTCATCAGGGCGAGACTCAAAATCCTCAACAGCAGGGAGTTTTAGAAATAACGTACCCAAGCATCTTTGTGTATCCAAAGCACCAAGCCTTGCTTCCGTTCTTTTCTATATTTTTTTTTCAAATATTTTCTGCAGCTGGCAGTTTGGTCCCTTAACTGGGTGTATAATACCTAAAACTCCCTAGTGGCCTTTAAGGCAATGTTGTACACTGTACTGGGTGACTAAAACTTGGTGGTAATTCGTAATGCTTGGCTCAAGCTCCGTGCCATCCTAGCACAGGCGCTAGGAGCAACGTTTTTGATGCATTGCACAGGCCTAGGGAGAGCATTGAGAGGAGCTTCTGCCACTTCGTCCGCTGTGGTGCTGGCATTGCAAAGACATCTGCTCACTTTATCTGTTTCATGTGTATTAGGAGCTCATTTGCAATTATTAAAAAGCCACTAAAAAACATCAAATAAGTATAGTTTGACAGAGTTTTCTTTCAAAACTCTATTTGCATTTCTTTGAGACAAAAAAAAAAAGGAACAGCTTGTTATTAGCAGAGAAATAGAAAAACAAGCTTTTCTGAAGTGTTGCACAAAAATTGTGGCATCAGTGACATAAGAGTGACATTGTGCATCTTGCTGCATTTTTATGCATTTTGTCGTTCCTGTGCCAGCTGAGTTTCTGAAAGCTGGCTAGCTATATATATATTTTTTGCCTACCTTTGAAGACCTTGTATGCTTCCGTGTTGCCAGACTGTTACATGAACGGATACTAAAAGTAAAAATGAGACATCCGCCCAAACGTAGCAATTGCTACAAAGGAAACCCATACGGGTTCCTCGAAAGAAAAGCCTCGCAGTTGAAGAAAAATTTGTCCTGATCCGGTACTCGAACCCAGGACCACCACTTTCCAGCGCAGCCGCTCTACCATCTGAGCTAATCAGGCGGCTAGCAGATGGCAGGGCAAAGTCAAATTTGTCAACAACTTGAAGCAAGGCAAGTGTATGACGTAATAGTTCCGCGAGAATCCGCTAGGTTGAGAGAAGTAATTAAAGGGAAAATGGGACATCCACCCAAATGCGGATGTCTCATTTTCTCTTTTATTACTTCTCTCTACCTAGCGGGTTTTCGTGGAACTATTACGTCATGAAAGGACACTGTTGAAATCCACGATATAATAGGTGGCAAGTGTAAGAATTTCGAGGTAGCTTATGTTTTGTTTTTGCTTTGTTCCTTGCTTTCCAGGCTTCTGCTCATTGTAGACTGGACTACTCATTACAATATTTACGTTGCTAGCTCAACTTCATGTTTCTTTTTATTTTAAAATCATTGACCAGCAATGGTTTAGTGACACAGCTGTTGGCAGTAATGATCAAATTTATTTTCTCATCAAGTTACCCTGTGCACCAGCAGATGGTAAAGCAGAATGAGTGCCCACTGTGCTCTTTGGACCTGTGCAATTCATCTACTGTCCTCTCACTGACGTGTGCATCCACCATATCACTGTCATTGCAGTTTGTCCTTCACTTGTTTACAGCTGAAAAAGATGGGCATGATGCACGCATTTCTAAGTGTAGCAGTAGTAGTAGTAGAAAACTTTATTTGGTGTTTTGTAACAAAGTCCCAGAGGGTAGAGCCCACAGTCCAGGGCCTCATTTGCTGCTGTGATCCGGCTGGCGCGGTCGATCAGGTATCGCTAGTCATCGAAGGCTGTGCTGGAAAGAGCGGCTTGCCACTGGGATGGGGAGGCGTTGGGTATTCTAGGTAGGCCGAGTGGTTTGGAGCATTCCCACGTAGAATGGTAGAGGTTTGGGTGTCCACCACAGAAAGGACATTTGTCGTGGTACTGGCTAGGGTAAAAAGTGTGGGCGGAGAGCAAGGCTGGAGCCATTTGACATTGCCAGTGTTGTGAAAGCACACACACTGTTCGTTCTTGATGTAGCTGCTGCTGAGTGAAGGTAGTAATTCAGCATGGCATTATGATTCACATCTTTTGAGCAGAGTGAGTGCTCCTTTTGTTCACAAGAAGGAATTGTGAAAATTTGTGTTTTACTTGCATTTATTTTGTCTTCCCAGGGGCTGCTGCTCTGTGCGGGATCAACTGCCATTGTATAAAGTCTTCTTCCTGAATTTATGACAAAGTGTATCTCTCATGTTCCTGTAATATACAGGGTGTTCACAATTAAGCTGTACGGAAGTTTTAGGAATCGCCTGTGGCAGGTAGCATAATTGTTATAATTAAGCTGGGTTATTCGATGATTCGGACATTAGTTAGTAGCACGGGAAATCAAAACATTCAAATATTCAACAAAAGTTGCAATTTACGAATTGTAGCCGGTGAGCCTGCAAGACACATTCACTTGAAATGAAGTTCCAGGATGACACCAGTTTCAAAATATGTGCTAGTCAAACTCGCCGTAAAAATGCACTGTTGTTCCACTTACTTTTTTACCAAACTGGCTGTTTTATACATTAAAGCACAAAAGTAACTGGAATGCCCATGTAGTTCATCCCACACTTTGGGAAATAATGTCTCAAAACTGTTTTCATCCTGGAAATTCATTTCAAGTGGATCCATCTTGCAAACTCACCAACTACAATTCGTAAATTGCAATATGTGTTGTAAAGTAATTGACTAAGAAGTTCATTAGACAATTTTTGTTAATCAGTTGAAAATGTGTTTTAATTTCTCGTGCTACTAATGTCCGCCTGTTTGAAATTCCCAGCTCAACATCCGAATTATGCTACCTGCCACAGGCGATATTTAAAAATTCCGTAAAACTTTAAAACTGAACATCCAGTCTACGAAATGTGAAAGTGAAGAGCATTTTTACTGATATGTGAAAAGTTTGCATTTCAACTTTTATTTTTCTTAACCATGTTTTTTTCTGAATGCTTGATGGCTCTTGTAATGGTATGACAACAGAAAAATTATTGCCCCATCCTTCAATTTTTTGTTGATAGAAACTGTTTTTTTTATACTGCCACATGTAGAGTGCTGTTTTTTCTTCTTGCTTGTACTGTATGACGGTGCTTTGTATTGATTTTAATTGGTGCATAGATTAAGAGCTATTTCAATAATGACTGCATTGCAGCATAACTTTTTTCTTCAGGAATTCTAACACCTGTTTTCTAGTCCTTAACATTATACCATATAATTTCTCTGCTCGGGAATCTCAATCTTTGGTCATTCACCTTGTGTGCATGTAATAGTTTCATCTCCTTTGTAAACAACTTTGTGATATCTTGGATAATGCTACTCTCATCTAATGTACACCAGAGTTTCTTGTTGTGTACTTTATTGCGGTGATGTTCTGTAAGATATATATTCTAAGTACTTCCTATTGTTACTTCAATGTATTATGTGCTAGCATAGTGAACTTCATTTACTGGCATCCTTTGGGCCGATTACACTTGCACTTTAGCATGAGCAAAGTAGATGATAAGTAAAATTAACTAGATTGAAATATCTCCTAACCTGTTATCCTCTGCAGTTCAAGGAATTCGCTGATTAGGAGCTTTACTTTTTATACTATGCACAGCCTGGTGGTGTCTCCATGGATCAAAGCTGAATTTATGAGTTCACTTAACATCCCTGTCACCTGGGTGGACTTTATGCCATTTATATTGAAAGATGTTTCCATTTAATAACAAAAACAACATTCACGGTTGAAGTAGTAGAGAAATGATTAAAATTTGTTTCAGAACATAATGTGTACTCTTATGAAAAATTGCCATCCTAAGTGCTTATTGTGTTGGAAAACGAAGGTGCTAGCAGTTTACTTAGTCAGGGACAGCATTTTTGCAGCTTCATTATGCTTAGACATGGCAGATACTTCAGTTTGCAGTTAGCTTGAGCCATGGGTTTACTCAGTATGGATGATTTTCACGACAATTTATGTAACAATAATCTTAAATCTTGACATGTTTACAGCATAACTAAAAGTAATTGCAATGGCATGATGCATAATTAACACACTTTGTACCTAATTAGGGATATTTTAATGCCTTTTGTTGACATGTCATTGCTGATTTATGCATATTGGATGTTTTTGCTACTGTAGCACTGCATGAAACCTAACAGAAGTGTTGTCAATTAATTTTTTAAAGACCTAGTAATGAGCGGAACTCTTTGCTGCATGCAGTCTAGCTTACTAGGTTGACATATCTGTGTATACAATTTTGAACCATCTTTATATAGACAACTAGGTAATTTGGTTCACTGTACTTATTTGTGGCAACCCTGAGAGCTGCAGAAGGCCCGCAGTATTTTTAAGTTTACCTATAATGAATGCATACACTTAATGTGCAAACTTATCTGTTCACAGCATCTGACGCCAATGGCTGCAGCTTGGACCAGGCCCAGATGTCACTTGATGCACTTTCGAGGACAGGCATGAGTGAGCACGGGTCAGGAGGGATCCCGAGCATACTCCTAGAGTTTGACTCTTATATGCATGGTGCAACAAGAGCCACCCAGGACCACTGCCCACCCAGGAGGCGGCGAGAAGTGGGAGATAAGGTCTACAAGTGTCCGCACCTGCTCGCTCGAATTCATGCAGAAGGGGCACCTGAAGATACACAGGCTTACACACATTGGCGAACAGCCCTTTAAGTGCGCTTCCTGCCCTTACGTGACGGCCGATAGGTGTGACCTGGTGACTCACGTGCGCACCCACACGGGCGAGAAGCCTTTCATGTGCAAGCAGTGCCCTTACACGTGTGCCAGGAAGAGCCACTTGGCATCGCACATGCGCACCCACACGGGTGAAAAGCAGCACAAATGCACCATATGCCCGTACGCATCTGCCTGGAAGATAAACTTGACGCGCCACATACAGTTGTGCCACGGTGGAGTGCAGTTGCTGCCACAAGACCAGCCCGGTGAACGGCAAGCAAATGTGCAGATGTGAAAAGCTGTGGCAGTAGGCGTTTGTTTAAATGCTTCATTCTGATGCCAAAATCGAGTCCTAGAAAACTCTGGTCCTTGCTTGTACTTAAGAGTTGGGGTCTATATGCTTTAAGAGGGAGCAGAGTTGCACGATTAGGGTTCTGTGCAATGCTTGCATTCATCAAGCACAGTTGCATAATTGAAAAAGCAACCACACACTGCAAGGAACCAACACAAAAGTAGCAAACCATCTTGGCAATGGTAGCTTCACCACCACGGCGCACCCTAGCACCTTTTTTTGTTGGCCACTGTGCCAACTTTCTCTAAAATTGGTCTCTTCTTTCATTCATTGGGAAGTTTTGATAAGCACATTTTTATTTTTTTCACTCGGCCGTATTGTGTATGTGTTTTGCATATGTTTTTTTGTATGTGTTGTGGTTCAGCATATTGCATGGCAAAGGACTCTGCACTAAGCAGTGCATCAGCGTATTAAACAGTGTTAGCTGTTAAAATATAGTATAACTACAGTCACTGAAGCTTTAGTTTGCAGACAGGCGTGCTTGACTCTCTTAGATGATGAGGGTCAAGCATGCCCTTATTGCTGGTGGGTGGTCATGCTGACTTCTGCAGATCATTCATTCTTGCTTCACCTCACAACCACTGTTTATTTGGTGCACAAGGTGCTTGACGTTGCCACAACTATTTTCCCTGTAAGAGCAGTACAGCAACTCTGTACTGATTCTAAGATGGGCTGTGTTGTGATCTCTTTGCATTCTAGTTCAGGGGAGTTAGTGCTTCTGTTCTCCAACAGGTGCAAGTGCAGAAGTAACTTTGCTGAAGTGGTCTTCACGCACTTGTTTATAAGCAAGGGAACTGAGGGAATATTTATTTTGTCACATGATTGTTATGCAGATTTGCAGCATTACCTTTCTGGTGTTGACACATGAAATCATAAATGGTCTGTAATTGGTGGGGAAGCAAGTGTCCAAAATTTTCGCGCGCAAGGTAAAAATATTGTTACATGAGTGCTCAATTGATTTACATTTGGATGTGTAGTTATGTCAGTTTAGGTGTCCCGGGTAAAGCCTCAACACTTTCTTAAAACCTGTAGCACTGCATGGCGAATGAACCTCTCTAAAGACAAATAGTTGAGCTGCTGCATTTAGTAAATGTACATTGGAACTTTCTTTTTTTTCTGAAGGAACATTGTCCAGAATGACAATGGTTGAGATTTTATATGGTTGTGATCAAGCTCTGCTTGGTGCCACCCATCCACTTATGGGCAGATGGGTAAAGAATTCTGAGGTCCAGTATTGTCATGTTGGGTCAAGAGCTTATTGAGTGTGGCATGGACCCTGCATAATTTGTTGCATGATCTCTGCCTATGTTGTAATGCTAAGTATAATATTAAATGTTCAGGGCCTTGAGATTCTTAAATGCTGTTATTTTCAGACAGTGCTGTTTATATATATTTAATGTCATTAAAAGGTGTGGCATAGCATGAGGTCAATTCAGCAGGTCATTTTATTGTAATTTTCAAAAATGATCTTCGTTGCCTAAAAGTAGAAGCAACGTCACCCAAAAGGGTATATTGTTCATACTTGAATAAGAATTCTCATTCAAAAAAGCTTGTGTCCAGAAGTATAGCTGTCAACAACTGTCAAATTCAAAGCTAAAGCAGTTGAAGCAAACCAGCACCTGTAAATTTTGCACATGAAGTGTCGTAATAGAAGTTAAAACAGTCAGAATATGAGCGAGGAAAACATTATTATGGGTCCAGCATGAACAGAGCAAGCTTGTGTACAAAAATATGGTTCTGGCCATTGTTTTCTTGGTGCACCTAATATTACCAGTTGTGGTCAATTGGCTGTCATTAGATTAGCCGATTTCATGCTTGTATGTTGGCAACGTCAGCATGTGCAACTTCAGTCACTGCTTGGCAAATCGAGTTCTGATGCTGAACATGACAGGGCTGTATTCATGCCCAACAGTGCATAAAAAAACTGAGACTCTTTAGAATTTTGTCATTTTTGAGAATGAGGGTAACACACAGGTGGCAGTTACTATGAGCACTGATAAGCTTGTTAGCTGAAATACCAAAACCGTAGCAATATATGTGAAAGTGTTTATTATTTGAAGATTTTAATGTGATATCTCTGAATGCTGTTTTATAAAATGAAAATAAAAAATTTTTCTGGATAGTGCTCCTGACTTGTTGTCGAACCTTGATAACTTGTACAGCACTTGGAGAATGGTTCTGACATTTATGTTGTAGTGCCATTTTAGGATGTTGTTTAAACGGTAGCTTTCACTGCCATCTTTAGTAAGGGGGTTGAATGATTCCTCTCTTGGAATCACGAGATATCACTGTTTATGGCTTTGAAAATGAAGTCGTGGGATCCATGTTTCTTGTGCACGAGTCGGGACTCATTGATGAGGTGCTGTACTTGCTTCTGAAATTTTGTTAAAAGCCAACTGCAATAACATTTCGGGCAAATAAAAAGCCCAGGTACAAACAGCATATAGAGCACCCTCTGCATGAATTTGTATGTTTTAACTGCATTTGGATGCGTCACGATCAATAAGATAGAAAAGATAGGTTTTGTACCGAAACTCGGAAAAGATTATTATCGGTTGGTGGAAGTGACACATGAGCCTGAACATTCAGAACCACCACCACTGCTGCTCGCCAAGGCTTCTGAGGTTAGGCGGCGGCCGAGGCCACGGTGCCGAGGCTGCCCTTGGCGAGACCCGCAGCACGCTGAAACATCCTTGCGTCAGTGGGCTGGGATTTGCTTCATATCCGTTAAGCCAGGTGCAGGTGCCACCTGCTTAAAGAGGCCCTGCAATGCACCAAGGAAAGCTTGTTAAGTAGCACTGATGGCATCGCCTCGATGGGGCCATATTGTGTACCTGTAGATGGCATGACATCAAAGGCTACGTTTACATGAACCGGACGAAGGTGTATCGAGTCAGAAATCATGTGAACTAAGCTCGACGTGACCGCGTTTACATGAGCTCACTTCTTATGGGTCTAGGCAATGACGGCATGCAGCGTCAAGACAACGCGTTCAAACATGGCTTGCAGTTCCTGCAGTTGTCTAAGAGCTCTATTTTATGGGTGTTATCGTTACAATAAAGTTTTACTGCACAGTTAGTGTGGTTTCGTTGTCCTGATACCATTCCCACTGCTGGTGCATAAACCGCTGACGTCTCGGCACTTCAGCCCAAGTCTCGGTGATGGCTGGGCTGAACCATCCCCATTTATATTCGTGCTGCAAACAGATCGGTCTGGGTCAACCTACCACATGCAGTCGAGCTGACTCAGCCCGATTTGACGCTTGTTGAACCCGATCGGCTAGCATTTACATGGACACCACAGGCCAATTCCATCCTGACATGCAGACTCGACCTGCTTCTGTACGGTTCGTTTAACGCGCTAAAGGTTATGGTCGGTTATGGTCATCGTTAAAAATGTAATGTGCGATTTATGCTTACGTGATATTACGAGTACATTCATAAAAACGACGGTGGTACGCTTTGCAACCATTGTACGTATCGCACAGCCACGGGTGAGGTGTTGCAACATAGGAACAACACATTACCATGCCAAGCTCCTCGGCGCCCAAATGGCTGCCTCGCGGAAGCTGTTAGAGCCATCAGAGTTATACCATGGCCTGTAAGACCAGACCTAGTGCTGCCCGATTGCGGTGCTCATGAAAATGCCATCAACAGGAAGACCAAGCTTGGCAACCATGACACGCCAACTTTTGCTATTATAGATGCTATGGCGCAAGAAGGAAGATGTCACAGACACATGAAATGTACACCACAAGCGCTTGTATACGTGTCATGTGTCTTTATGTAGTCTTCCTTTTCATGGCATGGCATCTAGATTAACTACGTACCAGCTAACCCAAGCCTCAGTACTTCTGCTAATGCCTTGCTCGTATTCGCTTGATGATGATTTGATTTACTATTGCCGTACTCTTTCAAACAGGGCGGAGACTATAAGTCACCTAGACTACTTAAGGCGAAAGCCTTAGATGGCTCATGGGTCGAAAAATCGGACGACCGTCTGGCGTTATGGCACCAAAATTCAATTGACCACCGAGCAAGCACAAAACATTTTGGCACCACTGTTAGACTGCACTGATAGCGCCGAATGCCACAGGCTCCCGTGTTTATGCTCAAGAAGACCTCTTGATAGTACAAGCTAAGCAGCTAAAAAAAAATCAAGTGACGTTTGACATTAATTGGCAAATAATTGATTAGAGGTGATACGTTTAAATGTGAATTAAGTGTTAAATGTGAATCAGGTAAATTACGTGAATCAAACAAGCGTGAATCTAAGGTGGAAAAAGTAAATCAAATGTGAATTATGTGTCTGCCATGTCTACCGCAACCAATCATACGGTGTCTGCGTGTACATCCGGTTAGGCACGTCATGGAAGAAACCCGTGCGATGACGTGGCACCCTGTATAAAACGTGGTGCGTTTTACGTCTGTCTCATCCTACTGAATGCGCTGGTCACGTGATGGAAAGTACGTCTTCGGAGGATGAACTACCTAAACCTACAGTGAAAAAAAACAAACGAGAAAACAAGTAATAGAAAGTAACAATGAAACCGGGTGAGAATGTCAAAGTAGTTAAATGAATGTCTCGTGAGCGTGCAGGCTTTCGTCTTCATCCTGTTTAGCGTATGCTAAAGTAACTGTCAACTTTTGTTCTAGCATTTTGCCTTCATCTCCCTAATCTTTTCTCTCTTTCTAATTTATTTTAAGTGCGAATGCACTTCTTAAGCGACCCCGAAAACTTCGCCGGCATCCGCGCTCCTCCTCCTCTCCCCTAGCAACGGCGCGAGGAGCGGAGAGGAGCGTCTGTAGCAACGGCGCAGCGACGTCACGCCCCACGTGACTGCGCGCGCTCCGCCCTCCGCTCCGTGGCTGCGCGCGCCCCGCGCCGGCTCCGCACCGCTCTCCGCGCCGTGACGTCACGGCGCGTTGTGCAGCTGGCGCCTCCGCGCCGTGACGTGTGTGTATGTGTGTGTTTGTGTGTGTGTGTGTGTGTGTGTGTGTGTGTGTGTGTGTGTGTGACGCACTCGCGAGGTGCATTAATGCATCATACGAAAAGCGTGAAGTGTAAAATAAATAAATAATACTTCATATATAAATGTGTGTGTGTGTGTGTGTGTACAAATGCATCATGACAACAACACTTTAAATCATTAATTACACTTAATCATCATCATCAGTAAAAGTGCTTTGCACTTAAAAACGGCCAGACCTCCGTGGGTCGGCTGGCGCGTGCTCTCTCGCTGCCGTCTCCTTCGCTCGGCTCTGCAGTTTAGTCGCGCGCGCCCCCTCATAGCATCACCCCGTGCTTCGCACTTCCTCATACTCCCCTTCGGGGAAATGCGGGTTTTTTGTTTATTTATTTACAATACTCCTAAGGGCCCTCATCCGAGGGTATTGCATCGGGGAGGGACACAAACTCGTGCATGTAACTTAGTGCACTCGAAATACAACTATTAATACATTGATTACGGTGGAAACATGATGTGTAACTCAAACATGAAATATAAACAAGAAATAAAACTACATGAAATAAACAAAAATGAACAGGGGGTATATGCAGTAATTCTTGAAATCGCAAGAAACTATATACACAATATGTAAATCAGTACGTATAACAAGTAATACCTGATCTGCTACCTTAAACCATTCTTTTTTTTTTTGCAACAAGGTTTGGAAAGACGGTAAGTTAAATTGAGTCGCTATGCATGATGGTAGGTTATTCCATCCTATTATTGTGCGAGGAATAAATGATCTTGCGTAAAGAGGTGAGCGGCACGTTATGCGTTTAACTTAGCATGGTGACGGCTCAGGAAGTCTGCAGGGAGTGGCGAAATAAAGTCATCGTGAAGCGTGGAATACAGTTTATGAAATAAGGTTGGGAGAACAAACTGGTGTCGATGTGATAGTGGCTCCGACTCGGCACGCTTTAATGCTGTGACTCTGGTGAAGCATGGATAATCTGAAAAGATGAAGCGAACAGTGTGGTTTTGCAGGGATTCAATGTTGATGACGTATGCTTGATCGGGATCTCGTATGGCAGAATCATATTCAATTTTTGGGCAGATCAGCGTGATAGAAGCAAGTTTTTTTTTTTAATTGTGAAGGTGCGTGGCTTGAGGTAAGAAGACCCAATGCTCGGTTAGCTGATGCTAATACGGTGTTAATATGACGATGCCAAGGTAAATCAGACTGAAGATGAAGGCCAAAGTACTTCTAAGTTGGCGTAATTTCTACGCTAGCGTTGTTGAGAAAGGCTGTAGGAAGTCGAGTGGAATGATTGGTAAGTGACATTAACTTTGTTTTAGATGCATTTAGAGACATTAGCCTTGAGGAACACTAAGCAGTCACCCCATCAAGATCAGTTTGTAGGGAAAGGCGGTCAGCGTCATCAGTAATATTACAATATATAACACAATCATCTGCAAATAATCTAATTCGAGATGAACATGTTTGGGTAGATCATTAAAAAAAATTAAGAAAAGTAGGGGACCAAGTACGCTGCCCTGAGGGACTCCAGATGTTAAGGGAGCAGAAGAGTTACAGCCATTAGCACAGGTGAATTGTTTCTTGGAGAGGAACTCTAATTCATTCAAGAACGTCTGGGTGAATATTTAAGTGTGCTAATTTGATTAGAAGCCTGTGATGAGGAACGCGATCAAAAGCTTTACAGAAATCAAGAAACACTGTCAACTTGAAATCCTTCGTTAAATGTGGAAAGTACATCGTAAGTAAATCTGGCGGGTTGGGTGTCACCTGAATAACCCCTGCGAAAACCGTGCTGGTACTTTGAAAATAAGCTCTCTAGGTAATTGACGACTTATGTATGTATGACTTGCTCAAGAAGCTTACATATGTTGCTAGTGAATGAGATAGGGCGATAGTTAAGTAGAACAGAGCGATCACCTGATTTAAAAATTGGTATTACTTTTGCTATTCGCCAGTCATGAGGAATAATGCCAGAGAATGCTTGTGAAGACGGGGCCGATAACACTTGATAAAGCTTTAGAGAGGCGTTTTTAAGTATCTTATTACTGAAACCTAGATGATCAAAGCTAGTAGTAATTTTGAGGTTACTCAACAGGGCAAGAATGCCAGATTCACAGATGACAATTCCTGGCATGGAAATGTTGGGAAATGGCTTCAGTATGGGTGAAGAAGTCTTCATTGGTGAACACTGATGAAAGTGCATCATTAAGGAGCTGCGAACACTCAGTTTCAGTGACTGGCCTTCCGTCATCAAGAATTAGTACTATATCATGACATAGTACTAATATATATATATATATATATATATATATATATATATATATATATATATATATATTGTGAGCATTATATTACCCCTTCATCTTCTTCATCTGTATATATTCATCATAATGGCCAGCGTCATTCTCTTAATTCAGCGCGCGGCCTGCATAATAAACCATCGAGGTTGAACAGCTGTCTCGCAAGTGGTGGAGGTGCTGGGTATCATCATTATCATAGACTGATGATGATGATATCGGGATAAGAACTCTGATTGATGACGCGTCAGAATCTATAAGAATAGTTCTACCTTGTACAGTTACCTATGCCTGTGTTGTTTTCACTGGAAGCGCCGGCGGAACAAGAAAAGAAGAAGCAGCGTCGGCGAGCACGAGAGGAGAAAACGGGGACTCGCCTGTTAGCAGGGTCTTCACGGCCCATATCAGTACTATTAAAAGCCCATCTCAATTATATATCGACGGAATCGAGTTATTCTGTGGCTGCTGTACGCCATAATTCCACAATTTTGGTGCCGAAACCCGGGATAGACCAACCGACGGCTACGAGTTGCCTGCAGGAAAATGGAGAAGCGCAAGGCGAAGCGGACTTCCCGACGATCCTTGAACAGTCGGGTCATCAACGAGGCAAGTGCCCTTTTTCGTAGCGACTCCGCAACGCATGAGCAGCTCGACTCCATCTACGAGAGGCTGAAGGCAAATAATAACGAACTAAACAAGATAAATGTGGAACTAGAGAGCCTAATCACGGACGAAGAATTCCAAGCCGAGTACGAAACAGTCTTGGAATATGAGGACAACGCGACGCGTACCCAGGGGCGGATCCAGGTTTTTTCTGAGGGGGGGGGTCAGCTTCTGTCAATGATGATGATGATGATGATGATAATGATGATAGTAGCCTTTCTTATTTACCGAAATTTACCGTTTTTCCTCACGATAAACCCGCGTTTTACACGGCTAAAACAACACCTGTAGCCCTCCGTGGTGGCTCAGTCAGCTTAGGCGTTGAGCACGAGATCGTGGGATCAAATCCCGGCCGCGGCGGCCGCACTTCGATGGAGGCGAAATGCAAAAACGCCTGTGTTCTTGCGTTGTAGTGCAGGTTAAAGAACCCCAGGTGGTCAAAATTAATCCGGAGCCTTCCACTACGGCGTGCCTCATAATCAGACCTGGTTTTGGCACGTAAAACACCAGAAAGAGGAAGAAGACCTGTAGCGAAGCCAGATATCGGTTTCTCCGAGCTCATAGGAAAAGGACGTTACCCAATACAGCCATGTGCTTGGCGGCTGCGCCTGATAATACAGGGTGTTCAAAACTAAGCTTTACGGTTTTCTTAAAGTTAGGCACTGGGAGGCACGCGAAGACCACCTGTACAAATAAGTTATGTGGCCAAGGGGGCACAAAGTGAGATTATAATTATCGCTGTGAGCAGCCGAATTAACTAAAATTGAACAATTCTTTTTTGTTGACTGCTATAAGTGGGTATGTTTGTATTGAAAACTTAGAGACAGTCGAGTTTCTACACAGTATCAGTCGGAGGAATTATTCTAGCGTGTCCGTGCTCCGAGATATCAGGCTCCAAATTTCAATTGTCGTACTGCGCAGAATAATCTTGAATAAAGACGCGACAATTCTCATGAATTCCCGTGAATGATCATGAAGCTCAGTGACCACTTCTGTGGAAGGATGGCGGTGCCATCTTCTCTCTTGAGTCGTGGTGGTGTGTTTAGAGGAACGTTCTTGAATACGGGCGTAACGCCCCGCTCCAACGTAGCAACCACAAAGCTGGGTGTTTACGATATGCGAATCACCGCGTATGAAGACTCACGACGCCACCTACAAGAAGAACGATGTGGCGTGTTAGCCGAGAGCGCGAGCCAGCGTCTTCATGTTTTGTTTCCCACTCGACGTCATCCTTTTATACAAGGCGCGCATCTGCTCCCGCTTCTTTAACCACGCGACGCCATCCTAGGCCCGCGCGCTGGCGTTGGCCGCTGACGTCACGCTCCCCCACTTCGCAGCCGCGGCTGGAGGCTTCGCCCCGCTCCGCGAGAACGCTCACTCAGATAAACGGATCCGGCGGGCTTGAGCCTCCTATGCTTAATGTACGACAATAAAAGTGCGAAGTTACAATGAAAAACTTGTAGCGTACGAACGGTACTGTGCTCGTACTGGATATTGTCAACGTTTAACTGTGATCACAATGAGTGCTACAGTTAAAAAAATTGCCTATGCGTAGTTCTTAGTTTAGCTGTTAGTTGTTATTATTTATATATGAACACTTCAGCAAGAGATCTCTTTCATTAAGCAGGTTGGTCGCGGAACCGATGACAGCCAATGAGGCAACCGTTGACACCCCAAGGGGAAACTAAGTTAATCAGGCGCGAAGGCGCTCGAGCGGACCTCGGCGTGTTTGGCAAAAGGGATGTCCCCTCGTTCATTCGACGCCACCGACGGGACGAGTAAGGCACGGCAGGCGCCAGGAGGTCCAACGTGTTCATGAGAAAAAATAACTACGGCAACTTCGCGACACCACACTCCTACGGAATACAACTAAGCTTGTTAGCGAGCTAGCTTTACTACTACATGGCTGATACCACTGGTACTCGCGAAAAATACTTTTGAAGAATGCTGGTGGCCATATTTTTTTTTTTTGCGACAGGGCCATACCCCTGTCAGCGAGGGGGCGATGCAGAAATCTGAGGGGGGGGGGGGGTCAGGACATCCGGACATCCCCCCTGGATCCGCGCCTGCGCGTACCCTTTCTGAGCTGACGAGCAGGCGGGACCGCATTTCAAGTGACACTGCGCGCACGCAGCCGAGGGTTCAACGTCGGCTACCTATACCATTGCGTCATCATCGGAAAGGACGGGAGCCAAGCTACCAAAACTCACGATCACTCCCTTCTCTGGAGATGTGTGTAAATGGGTGGAGTTTTGGGAGCAATTTGACCAGATTGTTCACAACGATGCGTCTTACCACCACTGAGAAGTTTCATTATTTGCGACTATTTCTCAAAGGAGACGCTGCTTCAGCGGTCGCGGGTCTTCCAACTACGGAAGGATGCTATAAGGACGCCATAGAAATGCTGCAGAAGCGCTTCGGGGACAAGGCGCACCAGGAGCAGGAATACTTCGCAAGGTTACGACACCTGACTCCTGTTCGTTCATCTGGTGACACAAGCTTCCCTCCGACAACTCTACGACCACGTACTCGTCAACATCTGAGGCCTGTAGTCATTGGGTGTGGAAAGGTCGTCGTTTTCGTCCATGCTCTGCGACATCATCCTTAGGGTGGTGCCCCGAGACGTTGTAGTTAACTACCATATCGTGCATGCGCTGCGCAAGTCGAGAGTGCTACTGCGGACAATGTTGCTGGTTCTTCGAAACTAGACGGTCTACTCAAACTCCTTTCGATCGAACTGGAAGACCTGGAGAAGAGTGACTATAAGGACAGCAGCGTGCGAGACAGCGGCGGTCAGCTTATCTCAAACCAGCCATCCCGCAGTCGCTACTGGAAGCAGCCTGCGTCATCTGTTCTCCACACGAACTCAGATCGTGGGTTTCAACCGTGCAGAGATGTGTGTGTTGTGCACATCAAGACAGCACTCCACAGAAGCCTGCCCTGCGGATATGCCCCGGACGCAGAAGAAGGAAGTGCTATCAAATGATAAACGATGCTTCCGATGCACCACCAAAGGTCATAGGGCGCGCGACTGCAAACGGAGGATCTCTTGCTCGAGGTGTAAAGGTCGCCATGCCTCAAGTATGTGCGACCAACGCCTCCTATAAAGACATTATAGGAGGCGTTGGTGCGACCCACAAAGGATCCTTCAGAGCTCGCACCAAGGACTCAAGAATGACAGAGCAAGCACGACAGTTTGCGCATCGGTAGGGGGACGACGACGAAGCAATGATGGATCGACTTGCGTCTTCCTGCAAACATTTCGAGCCTGGGTGGTAAGAGACAACACTTGCCGCTACGTGCGAGGTGTCTTCGACGGCGGAAGTCAACGCACATTTGTTACCGAAGACTTGTCAAGACACCGGGACCTCAAGTGTGTTGGATCTATAAAGATAGCTCTCAACACATTCGCCAGCGCCTCAGATCAGGCGGCAGAAAACCGACGAATAGTGTAGCTTCGCTTACGAAGTCAGTTTTCTAACATCGAGGTTGTGCTAAGCGCCATTGAGATTCCGCATATATGCCAAGACATCGAAGAAACTAAAATGGAAGTGTCTTTTGTCGCTTCATTTAAGAAACTGGGAAGAGACGTAGCCGATGAACCGACACATGCATCAGTCATCACGCAAAGCGGAATCGGCGTGCTGATCGGCTCTGATCAAATGTGGAGAGTCTTGACGGGCTTCATTCTACGTTATGAAGGCAATGAATCGCAGATTGCCATGAATTCCAAGCTTGGTTGGACTTTTCAAGGACGCACCAGCTGTTTGACATCACTGCCAGCAACAACGGGCATGATGGTTTGCGTTTTGAAAACTCAAGTATACGAGTCGGACGAGTTCTTACGGACATTTTGGGAGCTTGATCACCTTGGAATTTCTGATGCAGGTGACAGAGCCAATGAAGTCAGCAAGGTGATGCAATATTTTGAGAGCACCGTCACATATCACAACGGAAGGTATGAAGTAGCACTGCCTTGGAAGGATGGATTTGAGCTTTCGGACAGCAAACAGGTTGCTGTCACAAGGCTGTAGAAGCTTCTTAATCGACTAACGAGGCAGAAATGGCTGCTGCGAATATACGATGACACCATACGTGAGTACGTACGAGCTGGTCACGCCGAAAGCGTCGACGACCTCCTTCCTGAGCAAGGAAAGGTGTATTACATGCCAGACAAAGAAGTCATCAGAAAACAAGCGTTGACCACGAAAGTTCGGGTAGTTTTTGACGCGTCATCGCATGACAAAGGTAGTAGGTCTCTCAACGAGTGTGTTGAAAAGGGGGAAAAAAGACCTTGGAAAAATACTACTGCGCTTCAGGACACACCCCATAGCGGTAATCGCCGATATTGAAAAGGCGTTCCTGCAGATATCAATACGGGAGGAAGACAGAGACGCCTTTCGGTTCCTGTGGTTTGCCGAAGGCAACTTAATGGGTACTCCGCTCCAAGAATGGAGGATGACACGTGTTCCCTTTGGAGCTACGTGCAGCCCATTCCTGCTCACAGCGACCATCATTTACCATGTGAAGAGAGCACATAAGGCCAAAGCACAAACTGCGACCAAACTGACCGAGTCGTTTTACGTGGACGACCTAGTCACTGGCGCCGCCACGGAAGAAGAGGCAGAAAATTTTTGTTGTGAGGTGCAAGAAATTATGAAAGAGGCGGGCATGGTCCTACGCAAATGGACCCCAAATTCCGCCAACCTAATGGTTGCCTTGGAACGCCAGCAGGAATCTGCCAGTCAAGAAATGGTGGTCCTGCATGAGAAGTCGGTTAAAGTTCTCGGAGTTGTTTGGAATCCTGCAAAAGACGTGTTCACTTTTTCTGTTGAGAGCCTGTTAGAGTTCATGAAAGATAAACTGGACACTAAATGGCTTATTTTACAAGCGACATCGAGAATATTCGATCCACTCGGACTCGTTGGACCGTACACGATTGCCATACGCATATTGTTCCAGAGATTGTGGACACGAGGAATACGCTGGGACGAGAAATTACCCAATGAACTTCAAGAAGAATGGCAAGGTTGGGTACGGCAGCTCCCGCAACTGCAGTAAATAGCAGTTCCTCGTTACCTTGGCGGAGGAAGGAAGTTGCCAAGTGAGATGCACCTGCATGTCTTTTGTGATGCCAGCCCAGCTGCGTACGGAGCGGTGATTTACGCGGTTGCGGCCAGAGATGAACGACCCATGTTGCTGATCTCCAACTCACGTGTGGCTCCTATAAAGAAAACAACGCTACCCCGCTTGGAGCTTTTAGGTGCATTGGTTGGTACAAGACTGCTGACATACGTCAAGATCGAGTGCCCTAAATAACATTCGTAATTTCGTATTGAGTACATTATGTGGACCGACTCTACTATTGTATTGTCATGGATATGAGGAGACTGCACAAGATGGAAACAGTTTGTGGCTAATCGTATCACGGAAATCAAGAGCAGAACAGAACCATCCCGGTGGAGATATTGCCTAGGATTGGAGAATCCATCTGATTTGCTAACGCGGGGAGTGACGTTAGACAAGGTGACTTCGTGCTCAAGATGGTGGCATGGTCCTGACTGGCTACACGGATCCATGGACAAGTGGCCTCTCCAACCATCCATTCCGTCGGACTTTGACGACGCTGTGAGAAGTGAGATAGCAGCTGTTGAAGTAGTAATGGAAGCCAAAGTACACAGTCCAGTTATATGCATTGAGCGTTTCAGCAAGCTTCAGCACCTATTAAGAATAACAGCTTGGGTGTTCACATTCACAGACCGTTGTCGACACAAGACAGAAGAAATTGGCCACCTGAAAGCGACAGAAGTAATTCAGGCCGAGCACTACTGGGTCAAATGCGTCCAAAAACAAGAATTTTATGCAGACCTCAACTGCATAGCACGAGGACGACCCCTAGAACCCACGTAGCGCATTGCCGATCTCCGCCTGTTTATGGACGCCGACGGAATCCTCAGAGTCGGTGGACGTCTGTCACGAGAAATTACCCAATGAACTTCAAGAAGAATGGCAAGGTTGGGTACGGCACCTTCCGCAACTGCAGTAAATAGCAGTTCCTCGTTACCTTGGCGGAGGAAGGAAGTTACCGCTAGGAGTGAAGCATCCAGTAATTTTCCCCGCAAATCATCATTACTCCACTCTGGTGGCCATAAGAGCTCATCAACAATTAAGTCTTGCACGGAGGTGTACGAGAAACTCTTACACAGATCAGAGAGTACTACTGGATTTGTCAAGCGCGTGTTCTAGTCAAGAAGGTTATACATAGCTGCAATGTGTGCAAACGTTTCACTGCCAGACCAGGAAGTGCTCCTACTGCTCCTTTACCAAGTCACCGAATGGTGCCGACAAACCCTTTCGAAGTTGTTGGTGTTGACTTTGCCGGACCTCTCCTAGCACGCGCGCAAGACGGTGACGCCAAGGGCTACGTTACACTTTTCACGTGTGCCGTGTCACGAGCAATCCACCTCGAACTCGTTTTAAGCATGACGTCCGAATCATTCATATTGTGCTTGCGGCGGTTTGTCGGCCGAAGAGGACTACCCTCTTCGATGTAAGGACATATCAAAAGGCGTCAGCAGATTTAAAGAGACTCTTTGACATGTTCACGGAAAAGGACGTGACGAACCACCTCACCTCTAACGGTATCTCGTGGAAGTTTATAGTGCCGAATGCTCCTTGGTGGGGCGGATGGTGGGAACGGCTGGTCCGATCTGTGAAGACTTCTCTGCGTAAAATTCTCGGCAGAGCCTGCCTCAATTTCGAAGATATCACGATAGTGCTGACAGAGGTCGAAGCAGTAATCAACTCCAGGCCTCTAACTTTTGTCGAGACAGACGGAGAACTATGCACACTGACTCCAGCCGACCTGTTGCTTAAGACGACGACTAACTGCTATATCATACGATACGGTTGAAGTTGACAGTAATTCGAGGCGAGCAGATACCATTCGTCGACATGCCTACAGAAAGCTTCTAACCGAAAGCTTCTGGAAGCGGTGGCGAAAAGAATATCTACTGCAACTACGATCTGCTCATTTCGCGGCCAATCGATCAGCTACGGACTTCAATGAAGGCGACGTTGTTATCGTGCATTCCGAGACTTCACCCCGTCAACTATGGAAACTCGCCAGGGTGATTGAGAGAGAGAAAGCACTTTATTTGCACCCGTCAGAGAGTATGGGTGATCGGGGTGAGACGCAGCTCCCCCTTTCACCGCCTACCTCCCCCCTAGACGTCGGCCGGAATCAGTTGGCTTCCGGCGGCGGCCTGGGCCAACACCTCCTAGAAAGCTGTCTAGGAGGTGCTGCCTGGGCTTGACAGATGGCTTGTTTTTGGGCATGTTCTTCCTGGCTATGAAGGGAGGATTCCCATGACTCTTGGTTCCCATGTAGACCGTTTAGCGCTGGGCAAGCCCAGAGCATGTGATTTAGGGTCGCTATGCCTTCACAGTTTTTGCATTTCGAAGAGTGCACCTCAGGATGCCATTTATGTAGGATATACGGGTTTGGGAAGGTACCCGTCTGCAGTTTTCGCCAGATTACTTCTTCCTTCTTTGTGAGAGATCTATGGGGGGGAGGAAAAGTTCTCCTGCCCATTCTATAGTGTTGTAGAATTTCTCTGTAAGTGGTTAAGTCTCGCTTTTTGGACAGGGAGTAGTATGCCTGCGCTGGGGCCCGGTGTGTAAGTCCTCGGGCGACCTCGTTGGCGATCTCGTTCCCTGTGAGTCCACTATGAGCGGGCGCCCATATTATTCTAATTAGGTCATTGGGTACGTTCTCCTTGCCTGCTTGCAGAACTTTGGCGGCCTCTTTGGACACCTTACCAGTGTCATAGGCTTTGATTGCAGTTTTAGAATCGGTGATGATTATTCTGGTTGATGGGTTTGTGATTGCCAGGGCAATCGCCGCCATCTCTGCCTCCTCTGGTGAAGAGTGTCTCACGCTACAGCTCGAGATTAGCTCACCTTTGTCGCTCACTACCACTGCAGCGTAGTGCCCTTCTGGGTACTCTGCCGCATCGGTGTACACTACTCCTTGTTTTTGGAGGAGGGAGCTTTGGAGTCTGTACTCTGCTTCTCCTGCGTTCGTCGTTGTATATTGGGTGCATGTTTCTTGGGATGGGGGGTATTCTTAACCTGTTGGCAATTTCTTTGGGGATGGCGGTTATCCCCTCTCGCGATTCTGGATTCCGGTAGCCCAGTTTCCTAAGAATGGATCTGCCCGTTTTGCTGCCGGTTAGTCTGACATATTGTGCCGTGAGTTTCGCCTCGCATATTTCATCTAGGGTGTTTGAGACTCCTAGGTTGAGGATCGTCTCGGTTGATGTGCACGCTGGTAAACCTAGGGCGGTTTTGACACCTTTCCTGATGAGGATGTCTACCTTGTCTCTCTCTGCTTTAGTTGTTTTTAAGTACGGGATAGCGTAGGTGATTCTGCTAATGATGAAAGAGTGGACAAGTCTAAGTAGGTTCGCCTCCTTCATCCCCGCATTTTTGTTTGCTATCCTCCTGAGGAGCCTGCAAGTTTGGTTGGTCGTGGCTTCTAGTCTGTTTATTGTTTCAGTGTTTCTCCCATTTTCTTGTATCCACATACCCAGTATCCTGATCTTGTCCACCCTTGGGACCGGGGTGTTGTTGACCAGGAGCTGGATATTGACGTGCTGCTTGCTCATGATTAGCATCTCCGATTTTTCCGGCGAGCATTTTAGCCCTATGGGTCTCAGATAGCTTTCTGTTTCCCAGATTGCCCTTTGTAGGGTGTCTTCTATTTGGCTATCGCTCCCCCCTCTGTCGACCCAAAGAGTGAGGTCATCAGCGTAGAGAGTGTGGCAGAGGCCCTCTAGCTTTCTGAGTCTTTCTGGCAGCCCGATCATTGCAATGTTAAAAAGGGTAGGAGATAGCACCGATCCCTGTGGTGTTCCCTTGTTGCCCAGCCTAATGTTGTCTCTGATTGTGCCCCCGATTTCTATGTTCACTGTTCGGTCCGTGAGGAAGCTTTTAATATAGTTGTATAGCTTGCTGCCTACATTCAGGTGATTGAGGTGTGACAGGATCGCTTGATGTTTTACGTTGTCAAACGCTTTGCTGACGTCCAGTCCCACTATGACTCTCGAGTCGCTAGTCTTCCTTTCCAATACTTGTTCTTTGAGTTGTAGCATGACGTCGTTTGTGGATAGTTGTTGTCTGAATCCAACCATGCTGTCTGGATAGAGTTCCTTACTTTCCAAGTATCCGTTGAGCCTGTTCTGTATGACGTGCTCCATGAGCTTGCCTACACAGGAGGTTAACGATATTGGCCTAAGGTTCTCTAGTTTGAGTTCTTTCCCTGGTTTGGGGATGAGGACTAGCTTTGCTTTCTTCCATTCTCCGGGTATCTCCCCCCGCTCCCAACATTTTTGCATGAATGCCGTTAGTTGTTGGAGGGAGTTGTCATCGAGGTTTCTAAGCATCTTGTTGTTGACCCCATCTGGGCCAGCCGCGGTTTTTCCTCTGAGCTTGTTTAAGGCAGCTTGGACCTCTCTTATAGTGATTGGTTGGTCGAGCTCCTCGTTGTTCGAAGTATTCAGAAGTTGCGACGGTCATGTCCCTTCATGCAAGTTGAAACAACAAGGAGGTCTTATTATAACAATGCCTATCCAAACGCTATACCGGGATGAACTACGTGATTAATTTCACTGCGCGGCCGGGAATGTTAATTTCACTGGAAGCGCCGGCGGAACAAGAAGAGAAGAAGAAGGGTCAGCTAGCACGAGATGAAAAAACGGGGACGCTCGCCTGTTAGCAGAGTCTTCACGGCTCATATCAGTACTATTAAGAGCCCTTCTCAATTATATCGACGGAATCGAGTTATTCTGCGGCTGTTGTACGCCATAATTCCACACCTGTAATGTATCCAGTCCTATCAATTTCTTCCTTCATATTTTCTTCCTTGAACAGTATGGTTTGGTCCATAGGCAACCAGCTCGGGCCTCAAATAGCAAGGCACTGCCCTTTGTTTGGTCATATAGACTTGCCTTTCTAATTTATTTCTTGCCAATGACTGGTGACCTTGCACTTTCGTGTTCTGTAAGGGCATTGAAGTACGCGTGTCTTCATTTCTGGCCAGCAAGATCGGGCGAGGAGGTGATGAAGACTGTACTTTGGGCGTTGGCTTTTCTACTTGATGAGCACTGCTGCTTCGTCTGCGTCGGTGTCGTGAACGACGCCTACGGCGCTGGACAGCCCTTGCAGCTTCTCTCTGTGTGGAACGGACTATATCGGAGGCAGAATGGCCATCGTTACCATCAAGACCCACGTGTACTCCCCCGTCGCACAGTGCTGCTGCTTGTAATGAAGAGAACCGAAAGGCGGATGATGTTGACGTCAAGGCTATGGTAAAAAATTTGATGGGTTCAATGCGCAAGATCCTTGGCAACCTAAACAGCCCGGCTGCTAAGGCTGCTGTACAGCTACTTGAGGTGTTGGAGCCACTTCTAGTGGTTCTTCAATAAGCGAATATGGCATTGATGTTTGAGGAACGCATACGTCAGTCGCTTGTTATGCAATAATACGCCAGAGGTCTACGTGGTCGTCTGCCGGATTTCAGACAGCGGGTCTTTTAAGTACCAATTTCCAGTTATTGTTATATGCGAGCCAAACATGGATTCCACGTTCCGTATCTCTGGGTATATCCAGGAATGGTCTCGCAGCGACCAACGTGCAAGCAAAGAACTAGTTTGTAAACGCCGCGATCTGACGTACTTTAGACATGACATCACGCCGCATACTACCATTGATTATGCATGCCTGACTATAACACACAAAAGGCGAACGTTCTCTGTAATTGGTGGATACATCCGTCCAAGAGCGAAGATTGACTGCTCCTACCTGATGTCTGTGCTGCAAACAGCACGAGGCCCGCACGTTGTGATTGGTGACTTTCACGCACATCATCCCCTATGGGGTAGCGCTGCAGTGAACTGTCGTGGCAGAGATTTGGCCGACTTCATGTGTAACCAGGGACTACGTGTGCTCAACGACGGGTCACCTACATTCATTCGTGGAACTTACAGCAGCTGCCTTGACCTTACTTTTGTGTCCAGAAGCCTTCTGTCAACTGCATGTTGGTCCACGGATGTAGAAACTCATGGAAGTGACCACCTCCCAACATACGTTCAATTTAGCTGTCTCCGCCGCTCAGCCTGACGATGCACACATCAAACAGATTGGACTTTATTTAAGGCATCTATCCAGATGTCAGTGCACGCCTACACCATCCGAGGTTGAGGACATCAAATTGCTACTTCTCTGCGTGACACAACGAGACAAGTTAACCTTCTGGTGCGCAGATCAGCGATGGATTCACAATACGAGGCTATTCGTGCAATCCGCCGCCGCGCAGACCGACGATAAAGTCAAGAGTTGGACGGAAACCCGTCTGGTCGGGAATATACATGACAATAATTAAAACGGACACCGACCACGAAAGTTGAAAAAATATAATAAGACGTTTCGGCTCCCGCACGGGAGCCTTGTTCACAATGAAGTTGAAAGCGGAAATGGTATGGTTATGTAGGCTTTAAGATGTGACGTAAGCAATGTGTGTACACGTGGGGAAAGTTGCCGTCGTTGCGATTAAGTGTGTGTTCGGTGGTCTGAATTGTCAGGGATTCAAGCAAAAGCCGAGAAGTCCAGTTCTTTTCTTTTTCTATTATCTTTGCGTTGTCCCAGTCTATTTAATGACGAGTCGCTTCTGCGTGTTCGGCCAGAGCATTTCTAGTTACGTTCTTCTTTCTTACATCATACATGTGTTGCTTGAGTGAAATAGGCTGGGACAACGCAAAGATAATAGAAAAAGAAAAGAACTGGACTTCTCGGCTTTTGCTTGAATCCCTGACAGTTCAGACCACCGAACACACACTTAATCGCAACGACGGCAACTTTCCCCACGTGTACACACATTGCTTACGTCACATCTTAAAGCCTACATAACCATACCATTTCCGCTTTCAACTTCATTGTGAACAAGGCTCCCGTGCGGGAGCCGAAACGTCTTATTATATTTTTCAACTTTCGTGGTCGGTGTCCGTTTTAATTATTGTCAGACCGACGATACAGAAGAACGAAGTCTCCGTCAGACCTTTCAGCCAGTCGCCGAGCGCAACGACACGTTCTTAGGCATCTCGACAAGCTTGACAGGCAGCGGTTGCGGACGTTCTGCGGCTCTCTGGACCCAAGACAGCCTTTATCTAAGATCTGGCGGGTAGTACGAAGTCTGCAGACCAGTCCACAACAAAGCCACCCATTCCGTGCCGTGGCTCTACATCAAGGGAGGGGCGAATTGGAGGTGGTCAATGACTACTGTGAACTTGTGGTGGCTACATCTAATACCGAAATTGAAGCTCTTACCCCCATTGCGCGCCCGTAACCTGATGAGCGTCTCGAGGTGCCTTCTACAATGCAAGAACTTGACGCTGCAATTTCTGTCTCCCGACGCTCATCGGCTCCAGGTCCAGACGGAATCACGTACGCTGCACTCCGTCATCTTGGCTCAGAAGCACGACATATCCTGTTGTCCTATTATAACATCTCGTGGGAATCAGGAAATGTTTTTGCCAATTGGAAATGTAGCCGCATTATTGGACTGTTCAAGCCAGGGAAGTACCCTAATGAACTTTCCTCCTACAGGCCGATCACCTTAGCCAGCTGCGTCGGCAAAGTAATGGAAAGGATGGTACTGTCTAGATTAGAGTGGTTCTTAGAAAGCGATAACTGCTTTCCCCAATTTATGCATGGGTTTAGAAGAGGCCGATCTGCCTTTGACGGTGTGGTCAACTTGATCTCCGATGTTGAACAAGAAAGAAGTCGACGCAGATTAGTGGGGGCAGTATTCCTTGACATTAAGGGTGCCTATGACAATGTTCTGCATTACGCGATCCTTGATGCGCTAGAAGACTTAGGCATTGGTGGCCGACTATATAATTGGATCGTTAGTTATCTCAATGGCCGTACCGTATATATGTCGACAAGCGATGGAGACACCGGTCACTATAATATTCACCGCGGTGTTCCCCAAGGACGAGTTCTCAGTCCGACTCTCTTCAATGTGACATTGATTGGACTTGCGTCTGAGCTTCCCAACACAGTAAATATTAGCGCATATGCCGACGATATATGTATATGGGCATCTGTAGCTACGCGTCCACAACTTCGTGCACGTGTGCAACGTGCAGTGACAATTACAGCCACGTACTTACGACGTCAAGGCCTCACACTATCAATTGAAAAATGTGCAGTGCTTGCCTTCACGCGCAAACAAATGACTAAATACCCGATAGTCGTTAAAGGAACATACCTTATGTAATACACCACAAGTTCATTGGTGTAACCATCGACCGTGAACTATCCTGGTCAAGGCAGGTCACTGCACTGAAGTCAAAACGGAAGAGTTTTGTCCTTGTGCTTCGGGTGGTGGCAGGAGCAAGATGGGGCCCGTCGGAATCGTCTCTTCTTCAATTGTACCAAGCCCTGTTCGTAGGCTATATAAGATACAGCATGCCGGTGCTCTCGAACATGAGACCCAGCTGTGTGCGGACGTTAGAGAGCATACAAGCTCAAGAATTGCGCACGTGCTTGGGCCTACCACGTGGCACCTCAGCCAATGGAACCATCGCGGAAGCTCGAGCTTGTCCCATCAACGTATATATGCTCTGCGAACCTCTTCGAGTGCACCTACGCTTGTTAACCTGACATAGGCAACATCCCCTATCACCACTCCCTGCCACACAACCAAACTGCAGTTTTTCAAGAACTATGTTGCGTCATGAGTACATTCTGCCGTCTAGATTCTATTCCCCATGCATTCCTAGAGCACTTCCGTGGGTCCTGCCTACACCGCTTGTTAAACTTCAAATCCCTCGGATTACGAGGAAGTCGTGTGTTTCATCCATTGGCCTTAAGCAACATACCCTATCGCACATTTTTACAGCATACATTGGTACTTCACACGTGTATATCGATGACTCTGTTACCCCATGTGCCTCCGCCGCAGCCTTTGTCATCCCGCAAATGTCCATCGCTCGACGGTTTAAATTAGACCTCAAGTCCACTTCAACTGCCGCAGAACTTGTTGCTATCCGCGAGGCAATACGATTCCTTGCAAGAGAGCCTCCTCGCATATGGACTTCATTTTGCGACGCCAAACCCGCTCTTCAAACCAATGAGTGCGTTATGAGACAAGGCCCTTATTATATTTTAGCTCTAGAAATCGCAGAGCTGCTCGACATTGCGGCCACCACGTCACTTTTCAGTGCATACTTGCACACTGTGGCGTGATAGGAAATGGACAAGCAGACGCTGAAGCTAAAGTAGCTGTAAAAAATGCATCAGAAGTAAGCATTGCATTCTCACGAACAGACACGAATGCCCTGCGTCGGTGCGTTATGCGGAACTCTACACTTGAGTACTGGACCAATCCTCATCGACGACACAGGTGACTGCACAAATGGGACCCAGAAATGAAGTTCCGCATGCCTCATAAACTGAAGAGGAGCATAACAAGTATGTTACACCGGATTCGTCTTGGTGTGGCACTCACGAGGCGTTATACGCATATCATCGGCTGCAGTGGCACTGGTGCCAACTGCGATCACTGCCAAGTGCCAGAAACACTTGAGCACATATTTTGCTCATGCCCAGCGTACGCGCGAGAACGCCAGAGCCTCAATTCCACTATTCAACGAGTGACTAAAAGACCAATATCTGACGAGATTGTATTAGGTCCTTGGCCTGACACCAACAGCGCAGCTGTGGTCATCGAAGCGACTATAGCCTTCCTTCAAGCCACTGGACTCGATGCACGACTCTAGTATGACCTCAATGTGATCTTATCATATCATTCATCGCTCTTTTTATCCCCCCCCCCCTTCCCCAGTGTGGAGTAGCAGGCCACAGCAAACTAACGTTCAAGCCAACCTCTCTGCCTTTCTTCAAGTAAACCTCTCTCTCTTATTTCTGCCATTCTTTTAAATATTTATGATCTTTTTGTTTCCATCCTTTGCATCCAATTAACGGTCTCTCACTAACTTATTGATGGCTCCTGGTTGCCTACTTGCATTTTAAGTTACCCTGTAAATGGTTGCCAACTTTCTTGACCTCTTCCTCCATTCTATGTCCACGCTCCTGAGGTAAAAATATTTGTGTACTGCAGCCACCCATTTATTTTCATACCTATTCGTGCGCCTTCAACACTAATTTTGCTCTGAACTTTCCTTGGCTTGCAGGGATACCATTTATCCCTGCAATGCCTTATTTGCGGTTTTACCATGGACTCCCAAGGCAAACCAGCCTACTGACCTTTGGTTAAATTCCAACTCTGACAAGATGTCTGATTTTAAGCATAGAATGGCATTTGTGAACATAGCGCTGGCACTGTTACTCCTTTCCAGATTCCTTGCACAACTTCATATTTGTTGTAGCGCCAAATGCTCTATATTCATTACTGCTGCATTCCACTTCCCCTTTATTCTTAAATTATCTTGTCTTTCCTTCGTTTATGTTACACCTAGGTACAGTATAGACCACTTATAACAACCGCTTATAGTGCAGGGCCGGATATAGTACGGTCTTTTCAGACTCCCGTTAATTTTCCCATAGCGCTCCATGTATACACGTATCGCTTATAGTTCAGTTGCGCGAGACGAATTACCGGTTACAGTGCGGCTGCCGGCGCGTCTCGCGCCGTCAGGCGTGTTACAGCGTTGCTGGAGCATGGATAGCTCCATTCATATTTTTCGCCCGGCGCACCAAGCCACGCCGGCCGCGCATCCCAGCATTCCTCGCAAGGAGCGGGCAGAATGATGCAATGGCGGGAGCGCGCGAAAGCACGTCTGTCGCTGCGGCGCTCTGCGCATTAACAAGCATGGTGTCACGCACGCACAAGCAAACATGAACACATCTCACTCGATGACCGTGGAAACTTGCTGTCAGAATCCTATGATGAGGAAGCGCGGCAGCAGCAGTGAGCGAATTGACCTTCGTGCTGCCGCTCGCATCAAAGTGAACTAAGCCGCGAAAACACAGTGCGCGGTGGACTGTGCCCCCGTTGCAGATGGCTTTCAAGATACAGCGGCCCCTGTGAGCAGGCGTGCGCGCTCAGAGTAAACGCACCCCCCCCCCCCCCCCCCCCTCGTGCCTTGCGCGCGACGGAAGACAGCGCGCTTCCTTCCTGCTTTCCTCTCTTGCGTGCGCGAGATTGAGACGCGCTCACCGGCTCACCTTCGCACGCTTTCACTCGTACATACAGCATGCGCGGCGACGATTTTATTGACCTTGGACTTTATACGGAACCTCGCGGCAACAGCTACGGCAGCTAGAAATGCGGCTGGAGTGTCCATATAATTGCTATCGCAATAAAATCGTTGTTTTGGTTATAGTGCGGTACCGCTTATAGTGCGGACACTGATCTGTATATAGGGGGCTGGATGGCGCTTCGAGCGCGTGCAACTGAAGCTACCGGAAGTGATAGGCCTTGTCCCGGAAGTCGGCCGTTTGCGGCTTCGCATCGCTTTGCAGCTCGCATGCGCTCGACGTGTTTTCTTTTTCTGCCCAAAAATGCCTGGTTGTTCTGCCGTGAATTGCACACGCAGGTCGGAGAAGTCTTTTGGAAAAATGTTTCACGCGTAAGCATTTTTCAAATCAGTGTAATTTGCATTGTGCGTTGCGTAAAACCAAGGCTGTACCGCTGGCATTTCGGCGTGCATCCCAACACTGCAAACCACAGGCACTACAAGTTGGTTCATTTTATGCAGAGGTTCCCGTGGTCTCGGAGAGCTTTGTGCAGTCGATGGGTTGCAAACTTAAGGCGAGACAAGTGGAGGCCATCACCGGGAAGCAGCCTTTGTAGCGACCACTTCGCGGAGTCGTGCTTCGACCGCACGCGAGCACGAACGCGGCTATGACCTGATGCTGTCCCTACGTTATTCAATTCATTTTAACATTCTTTTTCACAACCAGTAGTCATCAGCATTGCTGAAGTGTGTGCACAAAGAAAGATTCCAGAATTTTTTTTAATGCGAAGCATTCCTTGGTGAACATTTGCTACTTTGACAGTATCTATCTATCTGTATATCTAGCTACATACGTCTTTGCGCTCTCATGGTCATTTCGTTAACTTGGTATGTACCAAGGTTTGCATACTATGAGAAGATTATATGACAAACATAAATGATATGTCATGGCATGCGTGTCATGTAGGTCATGAAACAGCCGCCTACGTCTTGGTGCCCTCATGGTCGTTTCGTTAACTTGGTCGGTACCAAAATCGGCATAGTAGGACAGGAGTGTATGACGAACATAAGTGAGAGGTCATGACAAATGTGATGACATGCGTGTCATGTAGGTCATGACAATGACCCAGCGAAAAGAATAACACTCAAAAACCACTGAAACGGGTTCGGACGTGGGTACTAAGTGAAGGAAACACTAAAGGGTGCTGGTAGAAGTCAGCCATGAGCATGGCTCAGCAAAAATGACGATGACTCAGCGAAAAAAAATCAGCACTCAAAAACCAACGGAATGGGTTCGGATGTGGTACTAAGTGAAGGAAAAGGCTAAAGCTTGATGGCCGAAGTCATAGTCATGAGCATGACTATGGCTTTCGCCTTAAGGTCTCTTAGGTGTAAAAAGGGACTCCCGAGGACTCATGACATGCGTGTCATGTAGGTCATGAAAGAGCCGCCTACGTCTTGGTGCTCTCATGGTAGTTTCGTTAACGTTGTAGGCTCCCCGCACACTGCTTCGCATAACATCAATTGCCACATGGCGTGGGATCTGCCGGCTTTTTTTTTTTATAATAAACAAGATGTTTTGTGCATTAGCCTGCATCCTTTGTACCATATCCTTGCACCGTTAATAGAGTTAGCATATGATTTGAAATAAATGCGCATGAGTTTTCTTCACCAAACTTTTTGTTATTCACCACTCCGTGTTTGCTATGTGTTAAAGGAAGGACATCAGAGAGGAGTTATAACACCATGCACTGTAAACTGGCTATATCAGTCACGAGCATACATAAACTCCGTCTGAAAACAGCAAAGCGGAATTTAGAGCACATATCCAATATGGAAAATGTTTCCTTGCTGGCGCATAAGTAGCCGAGCATATTCGATCGCGTTCAAGCCTGATCGGGAACGAATTTCTCGAATGTGGTTGGCCGTTTTGCGCGAGCCCAATCGCGATCGATCCTGAGACATCTCTACTGCAATCGAAAGTTCCTAATGTGATGCCATGTTTCACGTAATTCTATGCAGCTGCTTTCCAAAGCTGGAATCCCGCGCCGATCGCGTCGCTATTGTGAATGATAACACTAGAACGCTGGTCATCAATATCATTGTTTTAAGTAAATAAAATTACAAGAATACAGGCTCAGACTGGCAAAAAGGCATGTTCCTGACAGAAAAAAAAGAATAACTATTATTGCGCAAAAAAGAACGAAAAAAAAAACCATTCTAACGCAGCTTGATCCCCTTGATCCCCTTGATCCGCACTGGTAAAGGCAGCAGACACCTCCTTCCGGGACAAGCGGCCGGGCGTCTCCTAACTTCCGGTGACTTCACTTGCGCCCGCCGCGGTGAGCGGCGATGCGGCATCCAGCAAATTATAGTGGAGATCAGTGAGTGCGGATATTCGCGACTCCAGTGACTTACCTTATAAGCGGTCTACACTATGCTGCTGAACTATGAGCATGACTTGCCGTTCAATTGAAACCATGTGATTGCTTGTCTCTTTATTAAATATAATAATTCCAGATTTCTCATTGCCAAACTTAAGGCCTAGATTAGTCGCTGCAGTACAGCACGTATTTGCAAATCTCTAAATCTTGCATTATCCGCTAATAGCACCATGTCGTCGGCATACAAGAGCCCAGGAACCTTTTGTTGTGACCTTTGCCCATGACGGATGTAAAATAACCCAAAACGTAACTGATTGTTTTCCGGTCGTCTTTCTGTGTCCTTAACAAAGCGTGAAGAATCGGGAAAATGGGAAATTGTAGCTTAAGTCCTCGTTGAATTTCCATAACTTTATCGCACCTTCAGTCTTCCCATACAATTTGTACTCGGTTGTTCTGATATATCTCCCTCAACAGCCCCACGAAATCATTGTCTATGCCCTCTTCCTCGCGAATATCCCATAAGAATTCCCTGTTCTTGTTGTCGTAAGCTCCCTTAATATATGCACAAATGTTATCCATAATGGTATATTCTGAAGTATTGAAGTCTCTAAGCAATGAGTACAAAAATATTATCCTCTAAGTGTCTGCCGGGCCTGAACATTGTAGTACCCGCTATATTATTTTTTTTCGCCCACTGTGACAACTGTAGTCTTATGGCTTGCATTGCTCTTCGATATATCATGGACGTTACGTTAAATCGTCTCCACGAGCTCATCTTATCCTTACCACCTTTGCCTCTGTATATGAGGTTCATCTTGCTTTCACGCCATTCTGTCGGGATTTTTTTTTTGTTTTAACGACATGCTCTATGGTACTAGTCAGCTCTGCCTTGCTCTTGGGCCCCAGCTGTTTGATTAGCTGTATTCTGTTGCTGTGTTGTACAGGGGTCCTGCTAACATGTTTCAGATAACTTGTTACGATTTTTTTTCAGTAAATGTTTTCATAAAACTTTGATCTCTCGGGCCTCTCTCTTGCTGGATCTGGTTGAGCCCGAACTATGGTTCTTTTCTTGTCGAAGTTATCACTAATGTGTTTTATCTACCACAGCATGTCCTCTCCTTCGAAGATGTCTCTTCTTTCCTTATAGCCGCTTGCAAATTTTTATCTAGTGCTCTTACATGGCCCCAGAATAATTTTGGTGTGTCTTTGTCTCTTTTAGCGAACTTAATGCATGCAACGTTCACTTGTACATAATTTTTTTCTTGCACGAGCTCACTCGCCACTATTTTCTTTTCACGGTACTTGTTCCATCTATAAAGTGCCTCTTTTTCGTGTAATCTCAACTAGTTTACCCAGACATGAGAGCGCCCCCTCATGTTTGTTTTAGTCGTGAATTCTCCCTGTAATGCCATGGACACTGTTCATGGGAAGTGCAAAATTTTGAGTTGAAGGTAACATTCATTTTGCTTGTATTTTCGAATTTATCTCACCGATAACTTGGCTTTATGTGCAGATATTATAGTAATTTCTTTTGCTCTTTGTTCATTTACCTGTTGGGAATAGATCTTGAGAAAATATTGTGGCTTTAACAAAGCCTTGCAGGGCCCCTCTAAGTGCTGTGTAGAGGCTGTTAACAAACTTTGCCCCACAGCTTTGCCAAGATTGCTTTAACCCTTTCGACCCTGGTGGTGTTGACGACACTACAGAAGCCGTCCCACATAATTCATGAAACGAAGTTAATAGAAAGAGTTAAGTTTCTGACCTGAACCCAGCATAGTCTTGAGGCAATGGCCGGAAGTTTAGGCGCATGACAACCATTGTTCTGCAGAAAAATCAAACTAAGAAAATTAATAGCAGCAGTAATGCTCTTCGTTTCGCTTTAGGACGTTGTCAGTGCCAAGCAACTTGGACATCTGGCTTCATAATTTTATTGTGCTATAAAAATATGTTGAATAGTAGCAAGCAAAAATATCAGTAAGGTGCTTATCGGGGCTCATATAATAGCTCATTTTTCGGGGTACGAATTTGATGCCACTAGGGCTCAATGGCCGTAAAATTGAGATTGGGAGTTCTCAATTCATGTTCTTCCACGTTTCCCAAAAGGGTTTTCTAGAAGCATAGTGGGCATTTTTGTTGTTTTTCGACATATTTACTCGTCCAGCACTGCTATTTAGATAAAGATGTGATAAATCCCATAGGACGTTCAGGTACATGTAGCTTATTCAATAATAAAAACAGATTAATTGAACTTCGTGTGCCCAACTGATTCGCTAGGTGAAAAGGAAACTGAAGATTGCTTCGATGAGCTTGGCCTACGAATATGAAAAACTCAGCATGAACTGCGACTTAGAACAGGAGGTCTCAGCACTTAAGATCATATTTTTATTTGTTACAAATAGATTTCCTTGTTTTAACATTACTCTAACCAACATATCGTTTGATGGAAATAAAAGCCTATTTTGTCAGCCGCTGCATAATAAAATACTAGAAAGCTCTACGTTTTCAAGGAATAGCTCACGTGTTGATTGGCAACCTTTGAGACCTGCTGGCGTCATTTGACACCAGATCGTAATTTTGCTAAAACTTGTAAAATTAAATTTTTTCTTTTTTTAATCGTACTTGTGAGAGCTTTTTCACACTAAATACGTCAAGCGAAAAATCTCAGCCTGAAGAAAAAAATTCAGGGCCAAAAAGATGTATAACATACATACTAGTCACAGCTACTCATTTAAATGAAGCAGAATGCTGGTTTGAGCTAGTTAGTGGGTCATAATTCCAACGAATTTATGACGCAAACTAGACGAGGACAAAGAACAAGACAGGACAGGCATCAACTTCCAACTGATTTTATTCCGAACGAGAAATATTTTATAACTACAGCCAAGTCACGTGATCACAGTGAACATGCCAAAACATAATTCAAGAATGAATGCTCAATAATCAGCTGCGCATACTATTCTAATCAAATGACATGCACAGAAAGTTGCCCATAAAAAGCAGCTCCTTATTGGGAAGGGAGGGCGAGGCGGGCACTATTGCAGTTTTTAAGGGCAACAGACTTGGAGAAGCGGCTGTAGCCCGGACAGATGTTTATAGTGCTGCAAGTGCTACTGTGCTGTGCCACCTGTGACCGATTGTGATTGTGTATCTGTGCTCCTTTCTTTCTCTATCTCTACTTTCCTGTCACTTTACCTCCCCCTCCCCTCTCTCCCCAGCGTAGGGTAGCAAACCGGATCTTCCCATCTGGTTAACCTCCCTGCCTTTCCCCTTTCTTCTGTCTTTCTCTCAGCCTATAAACTTCGTTTTAGTAAACTCCGGATAACAACCGCATTCTTTGCAATGTGTGCATGCTATTGCTGACGAGTAAAATTAGCACAAACAGACGACTGGCACAGGAAGAAAATACAAAGATTTTTTTTTCGAAAAATTTCCTCGTCAGCAATGCAAGATCAATTGGCTGGCTAGCCCAACAGTTAATCCTATAGTGACCATTAGGCTGCCATAACCGTGCTTGACATTAAGTCTGTGCGATCATTAAAGCACTGACCGGTCTGCCCGATGTACTCCATTTCACAGCTAAGTGGGATGAGAAACACTACTCCTGACACGCACTCCATAAACTTGGCTACGTGTTTCGTATCTCATATGCCTTTATCTTCTAGCTCATGATGACACAAATGTTAGACAGTTTACACGGTGCTGACATTACAATATACTAACATCATGACCCGAGGCTATCTTAATGTTATGCGACAGTGCATGAATGTACAGAACCACCTGCACATGAGTAGGCTTCTTGCTTGCTGCATCACTGGGCACTTTCGATGCACGTGTGTTCTTCAGGATCCCTTCACAAATGCTGGAAACCAATAATGAAGGGTGCCCAGCTTGGTGGATACGGGAAAGCTGCGCTCTGAAGCTAGAAGAAATTGTCAACACATTTTAGATGTGCTGTCATGAAGCTTCTCGACAGCCGCATTGGTAAAAAAAAAAGTTAGTGCCGTTTCACTTCGTGAACGCGGGTTGCGCGCGAACATGCACAGCAGAGCACCACGGCGTCGAAGCACAGACGGAAAAATCGCGAACGCTACATTGATGTCGATGTCGACGGTGAGACGCCTGGTGTGCCACAGGGAAAGAACTATGTGCTGCACCACGACCTCCTCTATAAATCTACGCTAAGCATCCATGCTTGGAGTAGATCCATGCTTGGAATAGATCCAAGGATCCATGCTTGGAGAATACTACTCCAAGCATCCATGCTTGAAACTGCGCGAATTAACTACGTATCGTAATTGTCTTCTAATCAGTGACGCTACTGAGAATTCTTTAGCTACAGAATTGATGACAGTCAGTTTGCAAACGACCCAAGTTTGATATTAATGCTGCCCTGCGGTCAATACCACTTTCGCGAAATACGCATGCGAGAATATGCTATCAACTGTATTGCCGTTGTAATTACCCAGTCAAGGTTCTTGCAGTCCACCAAATTTTCTGGCGCCTTCTGCCACGCTTTCCTGTTAAAAGTTAACTAGTGCACGTCAATTATAGTTTGGTCGCTAGTCATCCATTCTGCTGGAGTCGATGCCGTGTAGCTAAATATTACTTTGAAGATTTATTGACATGCGAGCCATATCTCGTGACTCTTTTGACAACTTGCAAACCTAATTGCTACATGGCTTACATGCACAAACTGTATCCAGGTCCGGGAAAACAGCCATGGGCGCCAAGCGACAGAAGTAAAGTTTGCAGCCTTCATTTTAAGCCTGGTGACTATTATACGGAAGGCCTTAGTTCCAACTTAGTTCTGTGATGAAGCATGCCAGACTTCTTGGCAATGGAGACCTTAAAATGGCATGCTGCAGAGAGTAAAAAAGTGCGATAAAAATTTTCACATGTAAGGGCGAGACCCCGTGAGAACCGCTTGCTGTGCACCGCAGCGCTTCGATTGCTATTCTGATCCCGCATATCTATATTCTATTAGCGAAGGTGCCGTGATGATGGACGCGTGAATGCGTATTTCCGCAGAGCGACTGTAGGAACTGTTTTTACGGTGTGTACACAAAACACCGTGCTTGGGAACAGTCGGCAGTGCTGAGCTAGGTCGAGGTAGTCGCAAGACGTCAAGGGGTCCACTAGACATTTTGACCTCGTCTGGGCGTATTAACTAAACAGAGAACCATTTTTAACAACGTTGTGCAAGTACTTAAATAAAAGAAAACGAAAAAAAAAAATACAGGCGCGGCACACTGTACTGGCTAACAACGCGGTCGCCGTTCCGAAGTGTTTCGACTATTTCTAGTTGTCACGTCGTCTGCTATGGGGGTAAGTAGTGGCGGCCTCCCGCGGCGTTTTTGGCAACTGCTCGAGAACGTCAGTTCCAAAAGTGGGGTCACGCGCTGCCGTAGAGAGGGTCGGTATGAGCAGGTCGCTAATTTATAGAGGAGGTCGTGTGCTACACATGCAAATTAGACACGCCACGAACATGTACAGCGAGCACCGTGGCGTCGAAGCACAGACGGAAAGGGCTTGATCGCGGCGATTCTCTTCTCCATCCCCGGCGCCCTCCTTCTCCAGCGCTCGCTTCCCTCGCGGCTTCAAACATAATGTCGCCGATTTCACGGACGGGCCATCTACGCTTACGCGTAAATAAAGAAAATCGTCAACAATACGGTATACCCTAACAATCGGAACGTCACCGAGACATCTTAAAACGCGTTTGTCAAAAAGGGATAGGAAAATGTCACTCAGTAGAGGAGCGAACGAAGTGCCGATACGATACGTTGCACATAAAAACAGCTGTTACGGATGACAGTCGAGGTAAAACTCTAAAAGCGATAAAAACCTGTCATTAGTTACGCCTGTCTGCTCTTGAAGTGCATAGGCATAGCTAGAGATAAGAGAGAGGTCATGTAGGCTCAATACATGGAGCGAAGGGGTGATGCCTGTGTAAGCATGGGATGTCTATCCATTATGGATAAGTAACTGCTTCTCTGGGCAACTCTGCGCGTGTAATTTGTTTAGATTAGTATGCACAGCTGATCACTGAGCAATTGGTTCTTGTATTGGCCATTATGATGAAGTCAAGCTGGAGTGACGATTAATTACACGGCCACGACGGAATTACGACGACGGTCTGACAATAGAGGGATGACAACGACTGTCGGACGATGACGGCATGACGAAGGCGTCATATTAACGAGTGAGTGACGACATTGTGATTAAAATACAACGACGGAGAGATTGACGTCGATGGAACGATGAAGGCGGTATGACGATGACCACGTGATAACAATGGGATGACGTTACTTGAAGTGATGACAATGATGAAACTACAGCGTAACGCCGACGGCATGATGACGACGATGGAATGATGACGATAGCACGACAAGATGCCGAATGACAAAAGTAAAATGATGGCGATGCAACGACCACATGGCATCACGACCCCGAGCACATGACTTTAGTGGCCCAAGCTAATGTGAGCCACTGGGTCAGGGTAGAAGGCCCACGGGACGACGGCATGCATGACGAGAGTAAGATATCGCAAAGCTGGGATGACGACAATAGAACGAACACAAAGTCATTACGACTACAAGCACATAGTGGCCCAAGCAGGCATAGACACGAGTGTCTCATTTCAGGAATCGCCAGCCGTTTGTGCGCAGGCGCGAGTATATACGAGCGGGCGCGAGAGAGAAAACCTGGGGGCATTTGCTCTTTTGAATGTCTGACTTTGCCTAGGTGCTACGGAGGAGAGGTTTCTTTGCTCGTTTTGTATGCGTTTGTACCTAGGCGTGCCGGCATTGCGGAGTGAGGGCGTGTGTTTGTTGGCGATTTTGTGTATAAAGGTACGTCTGACGTACGCGAATCCCAGAAGCTAAAGGTACGTTGGACAGACTTTCTCGCGCCTGCGGCGCTCGTACGAAAAGCCTGGCACGAGCAAAGATACTGCTTCAGGAGAGCAGGCCCGGTCTTTAATACGGTCGCTACTGCTCCCCCGGGATAATTAGTGATGTTACTTTGAACGTAGAGCGCTGTAAGGCGCGAGAAAGGTATAATCCGGCATGACTGACTCGGGCACGAGCGCCGCGGGCGCGAGAAAGTCTGTCCGACGTACCTTTCGTGGATTCGCGTACGTCCGACGTAGCTTTAGACACATAGATCACCAAATGGGGTGTCAGTGCCCATTGCTCCACCTGGCTCACCGCGCCGGCTGCCAGCATCGGAAACTCGCGCATGGGCATGGCCAGCGCGCGCAGTCTCGCCAACAATCGTCCACGCCATTGCAGAGTACCAGCAGACCTCACTCCGCAATGCCGGCGCGCCTATGGACGTACGCATACAAAATGAGCAAAGAAACTTCTCCGTAGTACTTCGACAAAGCAGACGTTCAAGGAGCAAATGCCCCCAGATTTTCTTTCTCCCACCCACTCGTACTCACGCCTGCGAACAAACGGCTGGCGATTACCGAAATGAGACACCCGCGTAGGCAGTCGAGTTATCCGGCGGCCGCGGCAGCCACCGCTGACTCTGCGCGCGCATTTATTTATGGAAAAATCTCAAACACTGGAATTCACGCTGGCAATTCACCGACGCCGTTGCTGTTCGTCGAGTGGAAACCGATACAGACAAAATAGTTCACAACACGTACACATCTCGCTGCTGATCATGCACGTCGCATATTTGCACAACCAAGAGGAATTTCCGCACACTGGAGTTTTTGCTGCACCCAAAGGCTATGTGGTTTCCTGGCGAATTTGTATGAACTGTCATCACGTAAATGTTTTTTTTTCCCCGGAAAATGAGCTAAATCATATCCAAATAGTCTCGCAGCACGCGACGGCAGCACATTCAAGCAGCACGCCGCGCCAGCTCGCGCATGCCAGAAAAAAAAAGGTTCGCGACGCCTCGTGTTCTCCTCGCCCGAGCAAAAGGCTGCATTTCGCTCTAATGTTCCACACTTGTTATCACATTCTTTCCGGTTATGTTGTTTTGCTTTGTTTTTGACTGATCTTGTGTATTTTTCTTGATACCTTCCTCGCGCAATGCTCTGAACGGGGCCTGTAAGGTATTTGCAAATCGTATGTAAATAAACAAATAAACAAGCATTGAGCTCGTGTTTATAGTGTTAGACACTTCACTACTATTATCATTTCGTTTAATGCGTGGGAAAAAGAAATAACTAGGAGGGCACAGTGCACAACACGACTGAAGACAAAACTTATCGGCCCAATTAACACGTGATCGTCCCGTCAGAGCATGCAGTAGCTTTTGATGCTACCGCTCTGCAGGCAGAGCTACGGCCACTGACCTGTACTATGCTTTGCTGGATGCCGCTCGCCGAGACGGCTGCAGGTGAAGCCATCGGAAATACGGCATCGTGCAGCGGCTTGTCCCGGAAGTATGGCGCATGCTTCACTTACTAGTGCGCTTGGTCGGATAATAATGCGGCCGTAACAATTTTTCCTCGTGGTTTACCGCGTTTTAGGGGGTGTTGTCGCTTTATGTCTGGTAAGGGCTATTATGATAATCTGAACCGCTATGCGATACTTTTTTTTCTTAACGCGTTTTCTCAATCGACAGTGTTTCCTGCGCGCGCAGCTCATGTTAGCGACGCTGTCGGCACGGTAATCACCAATTTTTGATGTCTATCTAGAAGACATCTCCCGCCTTCTTGGGTAGTTCACGCCACAATGAGCAGGCATCTTAGGGGAAAAAAAAAAAAAAAAGATGCCGAGCGGCCATGCAGGCGAAGTGTCACTATAGAAAGTATAAAATTTCTGACTTCCGGGACAAAGGAGCTTACTTCCGGTGGCTTCAGTTGATGTCGCTCGTTGCGCTATCCACCTACGGCAGGGCAGCCGAACAAGCGCGCATCGATTAAAAACTACTCGGTACGAAAACATTCTTGGCAACTACTTCTTCTTTCTGGGGTTTTACGTGCCAAAACCAGTTCTGATTATGAGGCACGCCGTAGTGGAGGGCCCCGGATAAATTTGGACCACCTGGGTATTCTTTAACGTGCACTACAACGCAAGCACACGGGCGTTTTTGCATTTCGCCTCCATCGAAAACTACGCTCAATCTTAGAGGTCACGTGGTTTGCCGATACTTCGAGGGAAAAAGCCAATGCAATGGCTGCACGGAGAGCTCGCTTGCCAAGGATGGCTAGCTGTGTGACCTAATTCTCTCTCTCCCCCTACCCCCCCCCCCCCCCCACACACACACACTTTATTTGCTTTCTCTCTGGTTCTGCGCACGCCAGTGACCTCGTACAGGTTTTGATCGCTGTGAAAAGCGGCGAGGAGCACCGAATGGACGAGTGGATGCCGCTGTGCGTACTGCTCCGTTACCCAGGCAGCTTCGACTGCCACCGACGCCTGCCTCGTATGGGTCTGTGAAGGTGCGGCAGCGCAGCTGTCCGTATTCGTGTCTGCCTCTGCGCACTTGAACCCTTCTGGATGTCGGGGTCCTGACGCCATCTTCCTGCGTCTGTACAAGTGCAATACGTTAGCTTCACGCTCAGATATATTTACCCTAAAGTCATGGTATAGGGTCAGCCAATTAAGTATCGAATCAGGCAGGGACCCGACAGGACAATCAGAGACAACCAGACGGCAGCTACACATCTGAGATTGTGGTCACTGCTGGTGGTGGACTGCGTGCATAAAAACTGAAGGCTCCAAGCACTGGACTCGGCACAACAGCTGCGGAGCCGGCTGGAATCTCACAGAGATGACTTGGGCTAGGAGCCGTTCAAAGGTGTTTCACTCTCTCTCAGCACTTTAAATAAGTGAATTTATGCTAGCAAGAACAACCAATGCTATCGAAGACTGTATAGTGGCGTCTACATGAACTCGCTGAAATGCTTTCAATGCAATTAGGTGCTGCACGCTAGTTGCGGTGTCTATGGATCTAACATCTCTCGCGCCAATATGAGATAACCCGGTTTTTGTGCGCAGTGACGTTTCGTACGCATTGAGTTTTGGGAGCAGTGATGTCAAATTACCATTGTCACGAAACACCGACAGCATTTTCCTGCATACGAATTGACTGTAATACCGTGCATTTGGTAGCGACAGATAGAAAACGGCTGCATTGACAGCCCAAGATGGGGGCATTAAAAGGATTCCGTAAAACATTCTATAGAATGTACCAACCAGATCGAATTCGCGCTCTTTTTCGCCTAAGACCACCCACCTGCGGCTCCTGTTGGCTCGGCTGCGTGTCCCCGGGGGCGTAAAATTGCATCTTGACCGGGCACATGGCGAACGTGGCGGCATGCGGACCCTCGCAGTTCGCGCACCTCGGTCGACGGCCGCGAGAGTCGCAGCGTCGGTAGTCGTGCGGTCCCGCGCACACCTTACAGCGGGCCCTCCGCTCGGTGCACTTGGCCACCTGGTGTCCCAAGCGCTGGCAGCGCATGCACTGCGTCGGCGGCAGAGCGTACGGCTCGACGGCGTACTCGACGCCGCACAGCGTCACGCTGACCGGCACGCGGGTCAGTTCGGGCCGGAACACGAGCACCACGCTGGTCTGGGGCACGTCGCGGCGTCGACCGTCGGCCCAGGGGGCCCCGTATGCGACGAGCCGCCGCACCGACACCACGCCCGCGGACACGTAAAGGCTCTCGCGCATGTCGGCGTCGTCAATCCACGCGGGCACGTGGCGAATCTTGGCCGCGTTGTGGCCATGCCACAGCGGCACGATCACTTCCACCGGGGTGCCGTCGAGCCACCGGACCCGCTGCGACCGGACGGCCGCCTCCGCGGTGCGGGCGCCCACGGCCAGGAGACCGCCTCGCGTCAGCCGCACGTAGCAGTAGCTGCCGGGAGCCACGCCGGACTCGGCCAGGAGTTCTCGCGTCACGCGCCCCGGGTCAAGGTCGCGAACTGTCCTGGTCGGGTCGAGACTGCGAACCAGGAGAGGAATGTCACCCGCGGAGCCTCCTTTCGTCGGACTGCCGTACAAGACGAAAGACCAGTCGTTGCTGCTGCCGCCCGGCTTCCTGCGCTCTTCTGTCCTTGCTGTGCCTACTGCCCTTCCTCGGACTTTTCCCGCCGACCATGGACGCGTGTCCCTCGGCCTGGCCACGTGAACTTGTCCCGCAGCACGGTGTTTGGCATCATACTGACCTCTGCCATTGTCTTCGACGACATTCGTGGGTGGGTCCTTGAAATATGTGCTTTGCCCTGCTGAGTTCATTGCTTCACGGTGTCTTCAAGCTGCAGAAAAGTGATTAGTTCTCTTGCCGTCTTTGTTCGGCGATCGCTAGTGGCCGCGGTAAAGCTCAACTCTGCTGAAAGCCAGACAGAACGAAAACACGGAGGCGATTTCGGAAGAGGCGCGTTCATGTCGAAGCTGGCGCAGTAGATACAAAATATTTCTTTCTTATTTCCTTGCGTTTTACGTGGCGAAGTATTAGAAATCGCTTTCTTGGAGCAGAGGGCTACTAGGGTGCCAGTGAGGACTGTAGGGTGCCTTCCGTGAGCCATAAAGCGCCGTTCTACAGAGACACAACGTTGCTCAGAAAAGCAGGTGGCGATGAGCACGAAAAGTGCCGGCGTCTACTTTTTTTTTCTTTTTGCAGCTGCACCTGTCCGCACGTAGTTTAGCACCGGTACCGAGGTGAGTGAATAACACACAAAGTACAGTGAGATCTACTTCAACAGTGAATGGCAACACTCTGTATAGAGCATCTGATATCATCCAGCAAGTTTCTCGAGGCGAACTACAGAGATGTGGCTGGCCGAGGACAGTTTTAGAATGTTTAACAGTCGTCTAATGAACTGCGGACAGAGTTCGACGTGTTACGACGTCTGACTAATAACCGTGCAAATCCAGAACATGTACACAGAGCTTTTTATTTATTTTGATTATGGCTTGCAATAGGCCAAATAAGATATATACGGTTTTTTTTTAAGCTGTACAAAATGTTAAGATATCACCTGTGGCAGACTGCGTAATTGCAGTCCCTGAGCTGTATTACTCGAAGCGGCGGACATTACTCGCACAAGAAATCGAAATAAACAATCGATTAAGTAAAAAAAAAACATTCACTAAATAACTTTCTAATAATTTAAGTTGCCCCAGATATTGCAATTTACGAGTTGTAGCTGGTGAGCTTTCAAGGCTTATTCACTTGGAACGAATTCGGAGGATGGCAGCAGTTTGTAGATATGCGCCGTCAAACATGATAAAAATGCACTGTTGTTACAGTTACTTTTCTCAAAAAGCGTCGTTTTAAGCATTGAAGCACAAAAGTTACTGGGACGCCAATGTCTTTAGTTGCCAACATTATCTCCAAACTGGTGTCATCTTAAAAAATTGTTTCAAGTGGATACGCCTTGAGAACCTACCGGCTAAATTCGTAAATTGCGGTATTGGTTGGTTGGTTGGCAAAACTTTTATTGAGTGTCCTGCAGATTGATAACCTGGGCTCAGATCTCCCGCGTCGGGGCGTGGCCTTGCCTAGTCGCCGCTTCGCGGACCGGCAGGGCCGTCCAGCAGGCCCGCGAATTGCCTTATGTGCCGTAAATGAATTATTGAGGCGAAAGCCTTACATGTCTCATCGTTCAGTCGACCTTCAACGTCCTTGAGCGAAAACCTTGTCGTCGAAGCGGAATCGTACACGATGACGGCTCGGTGTAGTACTTCACTTAAAACCCGGCATCTTGTCTTAGCTATATGCAAACGCTCACGCAACAATTCTGATGGTGCGCGGGTGACCGTTGTCATCGTGTTAATTAAGCTTGAGTTGATTCAGGCACTCGAACACATGACCTTCGATAAGAGTCGAACCCTCGAGCTTATGGGGGAGTCGAAACCACCACCTTTGGCGTTAAGACGAAGTTAATTAAGGCACAGTTAATTAATATAGAGTTCATTAAAGCACTCGAACCCACGACCTTTGGTGGGAGTCGAACCCACGGCCTTTGGTGTTAATTAGGGTGAAGTTAATTAAGGTACAGTTAATTCTGGTAGCGTCAAATACGTCACCCGAACCCGTAACCATTGGTCGTAAAAAACAAAAACAAGTAACAGCGCATTCGAATGAGAATGTCAAGTAATTTAAGGAATGTCTCTTGAACGCGCAGACTTTCTCATTCGCCCTCTTTGGCGTATGCTGAAGTGAGTGTCAATTTTTTTAATGTAAGTGATTTCCTTAATCAGTCAATAATGCATTTTGAATTATCGTGCAAGTAATGTCCTCCTTTATGATTACTGCAGCTCAATGATCAGAATTATGCTACCTGCCACAAGCGATTTTGAAAGATTTTAGATGATCTAAAAGAAAAAAAAAAGCCGGCAGATCCCACGCCCTGTGGGAATCGATGTTATGCGAAGCAGTGTGCCCGGGGAGCCTACCAAGTTAACAAAACCACCATGAGAGCACCAAAACGTAGGCGGCTCTTTCGTGACCTACACGACGCACATGTCATGAGTCCTCAGGAGTGACTTTAGCTCCACGTAAGAGACCTTAGGGCGAAAGCCTTAGTCATACACCCGTGTACTTAGATTTAGGTGCACGTTAAAGAACCCCAGGTGGTCCAAATTTCCGGAGTCCCCCACTACGGCGTGCCTCATAATCAGAACTGGTTTTGGCACGTAAAACCCCATAACTTGATTTTTTTTTATACTCGTGACTATGATTTCTACCACCATCATTTAGTGTTTCCTCCACTTAGTACCCACGTCCGAGCCCGTTCAGGTGGTTTTCCAGTGTTAATCTTTTTTCGCTGAGTCATTGTCATTTTGCTCAGTCATGCTTATGAGTTATGACTCTGACTTCTACCACCATCCTGTAGTGTTTCCTTCACTTAGTACTCACGTCCGAACCCATTTCAGTGGTTTTTGAGTGTTAATCTTTTTCGCTGGGTCATTGTCATGACCTACATGACAAGCATGTCATGACATTTACGTCATGACCTATCACTTATGTTCGTCATACACTCCTGTCATACTATACCAATATTGGTACCTTCCACGTTAACGAAACGATCATGAGGGCAGCAAGACGTAGGCGGCTGTTTCATGACCTACATGACACGCATGTCATGACATTCATTTCATGACATATCATTTATGTTCGCTATATACTCTTGTCATAGTAGGCCGATTTTGGTACATACCAAGTTAACGAAACGACCATGAGGGTACAAAGACGTAGGCGGCTAGATAGATAGATAGATAGATAGATAGATAGATAGATAGATTGAAATGAGGTTTATTGATACAGGCGTAGATGTAGATCCTTCGGATATACTGGCAAAGAACGGGCGGCTAAACAGTTACGTCGGGCAGCGCTCTTAGCGGTAACTTCGGCGTCGTCTTTTGCGGAGCGATCACGATGCTGCTACTGTTGGTGGTCTGCATCATCTGCAGAGCATGTTGCACGTCTTCTTCATCACAATCACCCCCGGGAGAAAAAGCAGCCATCCTGGTGGCTCAAACAGTAGTGATCACGAGCGGCTCATGGTAAAGCTTAAGGCGACCGACATGAACAATGTCACGTCCACGACAACGGAGGTCAGTGGTTCGATTAGGTAATTCACCGCAGACGTGCGCTGGACAATGCGATAAGGTCCATCGAAGCGGGGAAGAAGTTTTGAAGAGAGGCCAGGAGCATGCGTAGGTACTGACAGCCAGACGAGGTCGCCGGGAGAGAAGACAGGTTGCTCACAATGAGCGTCATGGAGCCTTTTCTGGCGCTGTTGCTCAGCGGTGGTGAAGTGACGCGCTAACTTGCGACACTCCTCGGCATGACGTACTGCAGTCGAAACGGGCACACACTCAGAAGTATCGGGCTGGTAGGGTAGCAGGGTGTCCACGGTGTGGGATGGGTGACGGCCGTAGAGCAAAAAGTAGGGAGAAAAGCCAATGGTAGTCTGGGTTGTAGTGTTGTAGGCGAACGTAACAAATGGTAGGATAAGGTCCCAATCTGTGTGGTCAGATGCGACGTCCTTGGCCAGCATGTCACCCAAGGTCCGGTTGAAACGTTCCGCGAGTCCATTCGCCTGGGGGTGGTAGGCGGTGGTTGTCCTATGAATAACGTGGCACTGAGCCAGAAGAGCTTCGACAACCTCAAACAAAAAGACGTGCCCCCTGTCGCTGAGAAGTTCACGAGGTGGGCCGTTACGGAGGACGAAACAGCGGAGCAGGAAGGAGGCGACGTCGCGCGTAGTGGCGTCAGGTAGTGCCGCAGTTTCAGCATAGCGCGTAAGATGGTCGACGGCGACGATGATCCAGCGGTTACCGGCGGGTGTCATAGGAAGCGGACCATAGAGATCCATGCCCACTCGATTGGTCGGGCGGGACAGGGAAGGGGCTGCAAAGCTCCAGCTGAACGGCAAGGTGCAGATTTCCGACGTTGGCAGTTCGTACATGAGCGAACGAATTTGCGGACGTATGTAAACATTCCTCGCCAGTAGTAGCGCTGACGAAGTCGTTCATATGTTTTGAAGACTCCAGCATGGGCGCACTGCGGGTCAACGTGAAAGTATGCGCAGATAGTGGAGCGCAGGCTGCGCGGTATGACGAGTAGCCATTTACGGCCGTCAGATGCGTAGTTGCGTCGGTGCAGAAGGTCGTCGCGAATGGTGAAGTGAACAGCTTGGCGGCGGAGTGCGCGAGAGGCTGGCAACGTGGGCGTGTCAGGAAGGTCGTGGAGGGCCGCTATCCAGGGGTCGTGGCACTGCTCTGAAGCAATTCTGTCGATGGTGAGAGGCGAGACGATGGGTGTTAGTGTTGACAGGCAACTAAGGTCGGTAGGCAGAGGAGACCGTGACAGAGCATCAGCCTCCGAGTGCTTGCGGCCAGAGCGGTAGACGACGTTGATGTCGAACTATTGAAGTCGAAGAGCCCATCGGGCAAGGCGGCCACATGGGTCTCTCAAATTTGATAGCCAACAAAGGGCGTGATGATCTGTGACGACGTCAAACGGGCGGCTGTACAAGTAAGGGCGGAACTTGCTAAGGGCCCACACGATGGCTAAGCATTATTTTTAAGTCACAGTATAGTTGGTCTCCGCTTTGGTGAGGAGCGGAGACCAACTATACGGGTACGGCTGGCATAAGCAACAACGTATTCAGGGTGCCCGGGTTTTCGTTGTGCTAGCACGGCGCCGAGACCTATTCCGCTGGCGTCTGTGTGTACCTCCGTCGAAGCTGCAGGATCGAAGTGACGCAGAATAGGAGGTGAAGCGAGAAGACGTCGTAAAGTAGTGAACGCCTCGTCGCTGGTTGGAGACCATGATGACAGGTCGCCGGAGCTACCCAGAAGCTGTGTCAGAGGGCGTATTATAGACGCGAAGTTGCGAATGAAACGTCGAAAGTATGAATATAAGCCGACGAAACTGCGAAGTTCTTTGAGATTTGTCGGTCTGGGAAAGTCGGTACCGGCATGCAATTTCGCGGGATCAGGTTGGAAGATCAAGATAGATAGATGGATAGATACTGTCAAAGTAGCAAATGCTCGCCAAGAAATGCTTCGCATTAAAAAAAAAAAAAAACAGCCGATATAGGCCTGCGGGCGTTGTCTATGAACTCAAATAATGTTTTGTTTTATAGTCTAAACGCTGTATTCCAAGAAAGTCGCAAGTTACCACTCAGGCACTTTCAAGAGCAGTAAAGTATCTTCGTTAGGTGCCAGTTCTGTCAAAGCGCCTACCGAAAGTGGTTTCAGAATGATAAAGAACTCCAGCTGCATTACCTGAGACGCCTGATTAACTACCGTCTTCGGATATATGTCCACATCATAGATCCCCATTGAACCTCATTCAAGAGAATATACTCTATGGGCATATACAAGATAACGGCATCCATTTTATGGTGCAGGGCAAACGTTCGAAAACAAAAAAGAATAATTTAGCGATGTTCTGACATCTTCACTGTCATTAAAGTGCAGCAGAAAACATGGACAACGTTGAATGTTGTGCCGTATTATGTTGCATCCACAAATTTCATCCACGCCTAAGCTTTCAAAAATAATTCATGAGGGAATACACAATGAGTGTTTAGCGTGCAATAAATATGGAGAATGCACAGCGGCTTGAGAAGTTTGTCTAACGCAAATGATTAGGGGTGTGCGAATGGTGATTTTTGAGACCGAATAGAATACGAATCGAATCGCATATCAAATACTTTTCGAATAGTTTTCGACTAATGAGCAGCCGTTATCACAATCAATACAATACGATGTTCGGATCCCAGTAGTCTTAAAAGTTGGTGCGTTTGTGTCATGGCATAGCACGTTATGAAGCGCTATTAAAAGCATGAAGAGCATTAAAAGCAACCAAGTAGTTTCTTCACGTGCACAGGGCTCTTCAGAGAGTGCGAACGGTCGCTGTATAGCCTGAAAAGTACGGGCGCCTAAGTGACATAGCCTGCTCTACTACGCAAGTTCTCAAGGTTTTATGTCTATACCATGGCCGGGGTGGGGAGGGGGGGGGGTGACATGTTACAGTACTTTTGCTCCAATTTTATTTTACTTGGGCGCAGTTGCCAGCTGCCATGCGGACCTAAACAGGTCCGCATGGCAGCAGGATACCCGGTCATAGAAGGCCGTGACACGAACCGTCGGTCAGCGAGCTGCCGTCCGAGTCGTTCCACGCTCACTATCTCGAGCCGCATGCAGCTCTGTCTCTCGTGGCCACGCGTTTCTTCTTCGTCGCGTCACGGCTACACAATCTACATCATTGCAATCATGTCATGGTTTGGCACGTAAGACCCCAGAATAAAAAGAAAAAGAAAAATCATGAGAAGGAAACTTACAGAAGACTAAAAATGGGTTTGGAGTGCATAGTACACGTAAGCTATTGGAAGTGTCTTACACACACACAAAAAAAAGTTGTGCTTATGTAAGTAAGACTTCCGTTGTCTTGTACAACTTGCAGCGTTGTACAAAAGTTGTAACATACATTGCGCAGCATACTTTCCTTAGACCTTTCCAATGGTCTCCTTAGTTCTGATAATCGCACTCTGCAGTCTACCCGAGGTGGCTGGTGTGCCTGCGCGTTGGGAACTGTATACATACTGTGTCTCACTGTCTTTCGAATAAAATTGTTAATAGCACCTTTGACGTGTCTGTGTGTCTTCTTTATGACTATGCCTTCGCGCTACTATATGTCGTTATGCATACGGCAGGCATTACCAAATCAAGACTTACTACTGTCGTTGAAAAGAAAAGTGCACAATCAGTGCATTCTACTGGCGCTAACATATGTGGCAGAAACTTGGAGGTTAACAAAGAAGCTCGAGAACAAGTTAAGGACCGTGCAAAGAGCAACGGTATGGAAAATGTTAGTCGTAATGTTAAGAGACAGGAAGCGAACGGTGTGGATCAAAGAGCAAGCGATGATAGCCGATATTCTAGCAGCAAATGGAGCTGGGCAGGCCATGTGAAGCCTACGGCAGATAATCGGTGGTCCATTACCAAACCAAAACTGCCGATGCAGCTTTCTGTTGCTCAATACGTGGTACGTGAAGGTGTTTTTCCGAGCATAAAGGAAGCCCGCGAATACACGCAAAATTTCCGCGCGACTGGCAGCTCGAGGCACTTTGTGTGTATTTTAATTCTTTCTCCTCAGGACCTCAATAAGGTTCGAACTCAATCACTCACTCGCGGGCTTCTTTCACGCTCGGAAAAACACTTTTATGAAGCACATACGGAGCAACAGAAAGCTGTATTGGGAATTTTTCAGGCCGCTCTACAATTTTCTCATTGGCACTTTGATAATTAAGGCAGTACTTTTCGAGTTGGATAATGCATTTCAATCAGCTAATGAAATCTCAGTAACGAAAAAATTACTGGCGGCTACTCCACTGCACTGGGAACAATACGCACTAGGTTTGCTTCGCGTAACCCCGTTCCTCTTTTTTTAAATCGTGCTGTGGGATAGCTGGGACACACTATATATATATATATATATATATATATATATATGACGTAGCGCACAAGGATGGTGCGGTGCAATAGCGTGGAAAGGAGAAAAAGGCGAAGAATGAAGGCAGTGTTCGGGCGACCATGTTGTTCTACGTCCGCAACCCCCTGCTCGCGTCACATATATAAACCTTTACCACGTAACTTACCTCTGCCACGTGACAAGCTTCCTACACTTCATACACATGCACTTTTTCCCACTTTGCTATGGTGTTGGGCTGCTGAGCACGAGATCCTGGGATCGAATGCCAGCTACGGCGGCCGCATTTCGATGGGGGTGTAATGGGAAAACACCCGTCTACTTAGATTGAGGTGCACGGTAAAGGACCCCGGGTGGCCCAAATTAATGCGGAGTCCCCCAGTACGGCGTCCCTCATCATCAGATCGTGGTTTTGGCACATAATACGCCATAATCCCCCCCCCCCCCCCACACACACACACACACACACACTTTGACATTCCTAATGCGAACCGATCCATTGCTGCGAATACGTTTTTCCAGGGGCAGTATAAGTCGTCTTGTATTAAAATGGGAAGGTCCTAGGACCTTTTTTATTCTTTTATTAATTGTTTGCTATTGCCCCGACGCGCGCGTGCCCAAAACGCATAATTTGACCTGCCAAGGATGCGAGAACCACGTGGATAAGATTTTCGCAAGTAGCATACCCGAGAGAGAGAGACTGTGCTTGTGAATAGGAAGAGGAGCTCGCCGTTGTTGGTATGGTAGAAACAAGTTTTTTTTTTTTTAAGAGAAAGCTTCATTACGCTACCTCGGGCAGCCGTCGGTGACTCAATACTCTTCACCTTGAGAGCTAGAGGTCAAACCACAAGAGAGAATTAAGGCGCGTTTATAGTCCGACGTTATGGGCACACGGGTGAGCGTCATCAGACTCCGGGCGCGTCGGAGCGCATTGGCCGCGCGTCCGGTTACGTTGGCGGCGCCAGTATACGTCGAACCATCAGTCGAACTATAGCCGCTGTTGTTCTCGCCAACGTAACATAACGTGTGCACGCGTTCACGCTACGTCGGACTATATTAAGGCCTTTACGGAGCCCTGAAAGGAGACATTGCCGTCATTGCCCCATTAGAGTTGGGCCCGGCTGCGATTTGCAACCAAGTCTCACTACTTTACTGATCACCGCAGTGTCTTCATAGGCATAAAAATGATGAATAAACACTGTATTCATTGCAAACATGTCTGTACATCATTGCTAAACCCCACCTCGGCCACAGCTCGACAATTGGCCTAGCCAGGGCAGGGAAGCTTTCGCTATCAACCATAGTTAACCAAAGCTAAACGACAGCAATTTTTTTCAAGCTCCTTGGGTAGAAATGCTGGCAAAAGGGGTTTGTGCTTGAATTTCCTCGTAACAAATTACGTTTTCTCGTACATTCAAATGACAGTCCAACGCCACCATGTCTGCAGGTTGTGGTTAAGTCATACTTTACCATTTTTCTGACGAATTTCACTGTGAGAAATTCAATTTTTGTTCTCTAACACCTTGTGCCACGCGGAGGGCCTGCGCGGTCGGGGTGGTTCGGGATGATTTTCTCCGCCACGGACGCCGACACCCACGCCGACACCGACGCCGGATTTTCTGCGACACGGGGCCCTTAACGCTATCGCGTTAAAAAAGAATAACATCTGGGAGGGGATATTTATTACGACAGAGAGAGCACCACTGAGGTACTGCTGTTGGTTCTTCGAAGCAGTAAGGGTGATAAGTTTTGAAACACGTGGCTCTACATGAAGTGCTCATTTGGGTTTAATATACCATTCATTAACCATTCATTCATCCATTGATTAATTAATTCATTAATTAATTCATTCAATAACATCTGCCAGTTTCACCGTGAATGGCACTGACGAACAAGCCCATGACCAATACAGCACACATATACTAATACCACGATGGCGTATGGGAGGATATAGGTTGCCGTGGTAGCGTAACTGATGAAGCAGCGAACGCGTAATGCGGAGGATGTGGGTTCGGCTCCAACCTGCGGCAAGTTGCTTTTGCGCCAACCTTCTTTTTCCTGCGCCTAATTTTTTTCGATTGCAATAAACGCAAAAATTATATTTCTACCGTGATTTGTCTGGATTCATTGTCAGTTTTGGTGATGCGGTTGCAAAAAATAGAAATATGAATAGAAATAATGTGTAACCCAATAAAAATATATGAATCAAGTTATGCAAATATGAAATATATAAACATAAATAAATATTGGAAAATCATAACATCAGCTCAATATCATGCATTCCATTCTGCTACTCACATTTCACTATTTCGTAAAGAGGTACGTGTGATTTAGGAATACTCATGAGAGGACGTTATATATCAGGAGGCCGTTCTCAATAATTTTTCGTATTGAAATTTTGTCAGTTTTGGCCGAAGAGCGAAGCACTGGCAGCATGGTTTAGCGTTACGCTTGAACTGCTTGAACGGTGTTCTCACTATGTACACGCGGATGCGACCTGTTGGCGCAACAGACCACGGAAGGCAACTCCTCCTGTGCAGATGGAACAGTGCCCTGACAGCTATCAGGCGTCTCACATCGTTGGCTTGATGAGGCGCGCCGTCAGCGTCGTTGCAGGCGTCCCATCTCAATGGTGCATGAGATGAGGCAACGCCTCCTAGATAGCGCAAGGCCGGTGGTAGTGGTAAGAACTTTATTAAAATTAGGCTCAGGTAAGGTCTGGCAGGCCCGAGTCCTAGCATGGCCCGTCACAAGTGGCGACCCTTTCGGCCCAAGCGATTACACTTCCATCCGTGACGTCAGGCTGCCTTGCCCGACTGACATAGAATTTACTGGGGACGCCCCCGAGTAAGCCATGGTGGTTTCGACGTCACCGCTTTCGTCACGCCGGGCTTGGCAATGTAAATTTTGGTCCAAGTAGCGTGATGTCATAAAGCAGAGTGCACAGGCCTGCTGTCTAGGAGGCGCTGGATGACGCCGACCGTTGCCTTTACTCAGCGCCCAGCGAAATATTGGATAACGTTAGCTTGACAGTTACTACCCGTTCACCTCAGACTAGTGACATTGTAGTTCAGCAGGAACACTGGTGTGCTTATGTGTGCATTCGCCCAGCGTTAATGGCAGCAGCGCAAGATAGAACTCTGCCACCGAGGTGATTGACAGGAGCGTTGAGCGCATGCGCCGTAGAGCGAGAACGCACGACCACGGCAGTGGCGCCGACGGCGTGGATACGGCTATAGCGTCCGTATAATTCTTATCGGCAATAAAATGAACACCGCAAGAGACAAGAAGACAGAGACAGCGTTGACCAACCACCAGCTTTTATTATGTGTTATATAGGTATAAGAACAGTAAACAACAAAAAAGGTTGTCGCAGTTTCACCTGAAAGGCGAAGCATCAATTGCGATAGCAAATTTGTAGAGAGCTATACGGAGTAATGATATTAGCTTTATCAGCTGTATAAACTTGGACATGCAGCAGCACCGGCAACACGCAGAACTGTTGTCGACGCCGTCGGCGTTTTGCCCGCGTTCGCTCAAAATGCGTGCGGCGTTGGTGACTGTTGCCGGAGCCTCTGATATAAATAGGCACTTGGTGCCGCAGCTAAACGTCGCCTTCCTTCCCTTCCTTCCCTCCCCCCCTCCCCCACGGCCTCTCGCGCGTCGGAAGAAGGCGCGTTTGCTCTACATATATGGTGATTGTAAATGAGGAAAGAGACGCCTACTTCTGCAGCCCTTAAGGGAGCACGGCGCAGAACGCGCGTTTGTTCTCCGCCTTGCGTTCACTCCCCGTGAAAGCGCGCGCCCCTCGCGCCCTTTCACTCGCACATACAGAGTTCGGCGCGCGGCGACGATTTCATCTCCATTGACGTCATACGGAACCTCACGGCGACGGCGACGACGACGGCGACGGCAGAAATCTGCTTTTGAGTGTCCATATAATTGCTATTGCAATAAAATGTTGTCACGTACACTGAGCAACACTTTCATTTCCCTTTTCCCTGCGACCTTTTTAAATCGGGCCAACCTCGCGTACCTATGAAGTAACCACATTGCTTGGCTGTGAAACTTTTGTTACTTTCTTTTCCTCGTTATTTCACCATCTTCTGGTAACAAATATGGTTCTGTGATGTAAGTCAGAAACGGCGGCGGACAACGAGCTTGCTGTAGCGCCTGCATTTGCTTTTTGCAAATAATTATGAATTGGTGGTGACACGACCAATTTGGCTGGCGCAATAAAGGATGGCGAAGTGCCACGCTATACGAGTCTTGAAGGACACGTACGGTAAAACAATTTTTCTTGAACTATGTTCAGGACGCCAACACACGTGGTAAATTTCAGTTTCAGTTCTGTAAATAAAAACAGCTGTTTGTCGAACAAAAGTTAAGTAGTAAATACGCGTCACTATACGTCTAAGCTAGAAATGTGAAAAAAAAAAGGTTTCCTGCATGTTGGCGATTGTCACTTTGGATATGCAGTAAATGTCTATTCTGCTGGACGACTATAATAATCCTCAGCTTGACATTTGAAGGATTGCCAAGAAATGACTATCATACCACAAAAGTAAACTATATTACCGATGATTGGATGATTGACCGTCAAATTGGATATACTACCTCCTTAGGCCACTTTGATGCCGAAGTAAGGTCAAAACTGCACATTTCTGGAAACTTGTTGGCACGAATGACAACCTCTATTAACCATAGCAGAATGTGTTCGAGTTCAGGGATGCGCAATTCAAGACTAGCGAGATTCAAAATCAAACTTCTTTGGGGGAGCGACATGGGTTGTGCTCTAGCGGGAAACGTTGCATCTTTAGCTTGCGGGAAGGCACTCTGTTCGGTGTCATTATAGTTGCTGTCCTCAGTACGTCATCATAATAATCATTTATTGACCCTTAAATGCCCCTGTTGGGGTATTAATGTCTTGTATTGTCACGTCGGTGCTTGAAGACCGAAGGCGGCTCTTTACAAGAGACACCAAAGAAAATGTCTATTCACACGCTCAGGCGCTCACGAAGAGAGATGCCGGTCTACCACATATTGTTAACTATACCAGGTGTTTTGCTTAAATGCCTAAACACAGTCCTGTCTATATGCCAGCCGTTATTATGGATAAGTTACGTAGATAGGCAGACATTACGAGCAAAAAAAGTTCTACGATAATATAGCTAAATAACCTAAATATGCCTAATTAGCTTTTTTAATTACTGAAACTTGAGGGCGCATGTTGTAGTTGATGTTTTAGCATGTCGAAGTCATGTGCGTATAGTAGAAATCCCGAGACTACCACCACTTTTGAGATTTTGTGAGATGACCCACAAAATTTGCTAAAGAATGCCTTGGCGTTCCAGTTAAGGTCATCCTAAAGAATTAGGCTCACACTTTTGGGAAACTCAACTAGAAAGCCAACGTAGACATTTCGTAGCACATTTTTAGGTCGTATATCTCGAAAGTGGCGTGAGTCTTATGATCTGTGCTAGGCTGACATGACTTCACTAATCCATGGCTTCATTTTCGCAGTTACATGTGGGCCTAAAGTTAATCATTCAAAAGTAAATTAGCGTATGTTAGTTATTTAGCAAATTAAGCTTGACAAATATTTTGGGTGCTAATGTCCGCCTAGCCAGGAAAAGTTGTCTATAAATAAAAACGGCAGGGGAAAAGATATCAGTTTAAGTAACGCAATATCCTGCATGAAACGAAACACGTTGCATATGTTTCCGTATATTTTATCAAGGCTCCAATAAAATGGAATGGATGGACTGCTTCGACTTCACGCCTTCGACCCCAAGTGAACACTTCAGGTTGATGGAGTTCTAGCTGCACTGTATAGCCGTAGTTTTCCGTTGCCACCAGGAAAGCGTCGCGAAACAGGTGGTCCATCTGCTTTTCATCTTCAGATGAGCTCAACCTCGGCTGAAATTTTGCTAAAAAAGTTCTAGACAAATATGAAGGTTTACTCAAGGGCATTGAACTTGTTCAATGTCGAATTGAAAAAGGAATGCTAGAAATTGTTGATGAAGACGCCATTCTTGTTTCAATTTTTAAGTATGATTCGTAAGGAAAACGTTGCAGCTTTCACCGTTAGCATGGACGAGCAGCGGTTGCCTCCATATACTAAATGAGACGGGCTACCATTTTGTCAAGGAATTGACCCGCCAAGGCTTGGTCACTTTATTACGAGCGCCTAAAATATGTCGATAGAAAGTCGTACGTTGATTCCATCGGCCTATTGTAGCTAGCCTCGAACGACTTAGTGCCAATGGTGCTAATCAAGGAGCTTTATTTGGTGCCAATCAAGCCTCCTTGGCTGCAATGCTGACGCCTACTTCCGATGCGCCACAACGTGAACAAACATTTGTAAAGGCTGTAAGGTGAGCACCCCAAATAAAGGTATATGTTCGAAGGCACTGTTGAAACATATTGTGAATATCGAAACATATTAGGAAAGCGCGTGTTCGATTACAATATTGGTGCTGCCTTAATAATGCGATCTTGGCATTAGTGACTTCAAATATATTCTGGGGTCATGGTGGTTGTGCGCCCTCTTGTCTACTCTCAACAATAGACTCTGAAACGAGTTTGCACTCTTTGGCCTGTATCTATGTCCCACAGCAACAATGGTCATATATCTTGCGTGCCTTTCCTTTAATTCTTTAAAGCTGCGCGCACGGTAATTTCACATCACAAACGGAATGCGTGTTTCGGCGTGGCAGACAACTCTTGACAGCAATGCAGTGAGTGCAGAGTTTCGAAGAAAGAAAACACAAGCAAGACAGATGACAGTTTTTTCTTAATTGTGGGACAAAGATACACCCCGAGTGTGTAAACTCTTTTTTAGAGGCTAGATCGAACGCGTCCGTACAATTTGTTTTGCGTTCATGTACTTGACGCCGATAGTGGTTCTGTCGTATATGGTGTTTGGCGACCATATCGTCACGTTCTTTATCACGTGGCCGTGCTTTCAGTGCAGCACCAGCACATCACTGAAGTTCGTGAACTCGAGCGCGGGCAGCTAAAAGTCGGCTTGCTTGCCACACGCGGGCGGCATGCAGTGGTTCTCTATAGTCTGCAGCGCACCGGGGAAGGTGGGATGCGCCACAAAAATGAAAGATTGGCAGGCGTTCACGAAAACGTCTGCAAACCACAGAGCGCTACCACTCTACAAAGCAGCACAAAAGACCGGCACAAGAACTGGAACACGTATATTGCTTTAAGTATCATCATTAAAAAGGTAAAAAATATTGTACTAAGTAAAAAAAGCACTAGCTGACCCCAGAAATAACTAACGAATATAAAAAGTACTCAACGAAAGTTACATATGCATTTTTTCTTTTGCTGGCCTAAATATGCGAAGCCTTTTGTGTCGTTCAGCAATTACTGCACCTGCATAATGCTCTATATATTTGTCAGTACAGTCACAGCGCTGTGGTGCTCGTGCTGGACAAGTCCTCTCCAGACAGAACGCCAGAATCGAAGGCCATGGCGTGGAACGCCGAGCCCGGGTCGTCCAGCAGTGCCGACACTGCGCCGAACTCTCGTACTTGGCCGTCTTCCATGACCAGTATCCTGTTGAAAGACGAGTCGAATATAACACTGACATCACGTGGAACGAGTCAAATGTATTCGCAAATGAGATTAGCGTCTACAGTATGTTGTGTGCACCATAAAGCAGGTATACATTTCCTTTCCATGCAAGCGAATGACTATAGTTCGCACTCAAAATTCGCAAGGTTACATTTCTTCGGGCTGTTTTGCTTAGCGCCGGAACAATATGGCGAACAGCGCAGGCGAAAAGCAAGGACGTCGAGGAGGCGTCTATTGAAATGCAAGGGCGTGGAGGAGGCGTCTTGAGACCAATAGTTTGCCCGCAATAATGGTTCGATCATTTTGAACTTAACAGCGTGGAAGCTGCTGTTCTTCAAAAAAACATTATTATATCTGCTTCTGTTATTAGCACATAATCACACGCTTTAGAGTGCACGGCTGTATCAATATTAAGCGGCACCACTACCTGTTAACTATATGACGAGGTCCACCATGCCCAGTTACAATTTCCTGTTCATGTTTCTGCTTTTTCTCTGCTTGTCACGTAATGTGACAGCAAAAGTTTGTGCAAGAGGCGTTACGAGGAATCCAAGACTTGTGAAGCCAAATCAAGTGCCTTTCAGCATACATGGCCATGCTTTAAAGTAACATAAATCAGAAACACTAAATAAATGTATACCTATAAAAGATTTCTTAAAAAATCCATTTTCGTTAACTTCGCGTGAACATTGTTGACTTATAGAACGAGGAGTGAAGGCGAAATTACCGTTTTCTCTTAAATTTCGCGACGAAGCCCTATCGCCGGTAGCTCACTGTGATGTCATAGATTTTATTGTAGATTCTTGTATTTCGGCCATTGTGTCACAGTAAACCTTCTCAAAACTTGCGAAGTTCAGTCTTTGACTCCTCGATATACACTGTAGTTCATCTTTACGGATAGAATATAATCTAGTCCTGAGCAGGCGCCGTCAAATTTTGTGATGTCGCGTCGTGCTGGTGGGGGAACTTCAGGGCCACCCGTCTTTCGTTTCTGAATGTTTTCAATGGCTGCTCTAGTATTGTAGAAGGGCAGTTTGCTCACACAGCTCAAAATATCGTTACTTTTAGAGTCTTTTATAAGCCATGCCACTAGCAAGCCATGCCAAAGCTCGATCCTACCCATTGTTCCTGCGATGGTTACAACAACTTAGTGATGGAACCTCATATTTTACTCTGGGCTGTGTTATAGTTAAGTCATTGCATAGGCTATGTATATTCATGACACGTGTGCGATCACCCACTTGTCGTAGTCGAGCACGGTGTGCAGCCTGTGCGCGATGGTGAACAGGGTGCACTTGGCGAAGCTCTCCCTGAGTGTCCTCTGGATGAGGCTGTCCGTGTCGCCGTCCATCTGCGACGTCGCCTCGTCCAGCAGCAGCAGCCGGGTGTTTCGCAGCAGTGCTCTCGCCAGACACACCAACTGCCTCTGGCCAACGCTGCGTCCGGTTCGACAAAACGGGGGTGAAACTGCACATTACTTCCTCAGCGCAAAGAACAAATACTAAATGATGCACGCTAATGGCAAGTAATGAATTTATCCAATTATCCAATTTATCCAATTAGCTGTTCTGCAGACTGCACAGCTATGTGGTTTTGCAATCACAGTTAGCGAACGCAGAAACTACGTCTCGTAGAGGTCTACGAGACGTACTTTCTGCGTCTCGAGACACCTGGAAGTAGCTATACTTTAAGCTCTTATAGTTCTGATAGCACTGATAGGTCTTATTTTTTCAGCTGCATTGTAGCGTCGCCGTATAAATCGTTCCTGTCGCGGATCGTTGATGCAGTAACCCCGATTATAATCGTCATTGTGTTGCTATTGCAAAGGGGAAATAGCTTCGGCTCGTCAGCCCTTTTACAATAACGGCTCTTTTGGTGATATGGTAACCGTTGCCCTTTTGAGCCTAGATTGTAACATTCTACGCGTGTGCGCGTTTTCTGTGTTTGCATATAGTTTTGGCAATGGTTTAAACGCTCATCTTTACTGATCCCAGGACCCTCACATCCGAAGACGTACGTTCTGCACCACCAGAAATCTTCAGCTTCCATCAGCAAATAATGCTACAGCAAAGCACTTGCAAAGATGCGAATGCCATTGCAAACATTTGATTACGGTTACAATAATTAAACGATTGCACACGATGTGTAAACCTACGGCAAGCTTATCTTCGGAGGCAGCGGTGCCTGGGTAGCCACAAAGTACAACAGTGGAACGTGTCCTAAATGCTCGGCTCCTGCGTCTACAGCGGACATGCAGAACTTCCGTGGCCGTGTCCTGGTACTGATACCAAAATGCACGATCGGCTGAAAGAGGACAAACTGAAGCGTGACGTTACAGGAACTATACGTGTTGGATAACTGGTAGTAAGTGCACTTGTTACAGAACCTGTATCGCACAGGGCTGCATGCGTTTATTTGGTTATATTATCTGATTGCTTTGTTATGGTTACATATATGGTTATTTGGTTTACATGGATATGGGTGCATGCGCCACTGGATATGTGATACTGGGCATGTGCCGCTCCTCATAATTGTAATTATAATATATGAAACATAATATCACCCAGCATTAGCAGTGTAATTGTGATTTTGGGACAGCCGGCCCTAAAGGAGGCTTATAAAGCGAAGCTTTCTTTGCCAACCACCCTGCGCTTCTTTTGTTGACCGTGGCTGCCGCGTGCTGCTGCTGCTGTTGCTCGTGCATTCTCGCCGAATAACTAACACTCGGCTGAGGGACGGCGGCGCAATAGAGGAGCGATGGCCTACACTACTTCGCCTGCAGCAGTGGAAGGTAGTGGACTTAAGGAAGCCGGCCTGCGCACGCATGTCGTTGGCCGCTGGTGGAGAGGGCGAGGGGGCCGCGATGAGACGGGAGAGAGTGCACTGGAGGGAATGGCCTCACGTTGCGCATGCGTTGCACCGCCTAGCAACCACGCGGACGGTCGCATCTGCGCCTTCAAGGAGAGGTCGGGTACCCCAAAGAAATGGCGCAGAAAGGTGTGCTCTTACTTTAGCGCCAAAGCTCCAAAGTGATCACCACGAACACATCTGAATAACCGTTATATTACAGATATGTATTTCGTATAGAAGACATTGCATTTCCTCTATAAAATACCCGAATAAAGCGTTCGGTTTCGCTTTGAACGCACATTAAGCGCAGAGAAACACGTGCTTCAAAACTCCTTATGCATTTACGAAAAGCTTCCCTGTCTATAGATTCCAACATGGCACATTGGATCAGCTGCATATAGACTACAAAAAAGCTACAATTGTAAAAGAAATGACCGCTCAACCATGCATGGTTTCCATTCGCGTCCCCTTGCTGAATTTAAGAACACAGCAGCGGCAGAGAGCGGTGTTTCTCACCTGAGATTTGATCCGCCATCGCCCGTCTCTAGAAGCAGTTTCTTGGAGTGGCTTGTCACCATGTTTACCAAGTGAGCCTGACCGAGCACTTTCCAAATTTGCTCATCCGAGTAAGAGTTTGTTGGGTCCAGGTTCGTTCGCAGCGTGCCCCTCAGCAGGCTTGGATCCTGCGTTCATGAAAAGCACGCTGCTCAGCACAACTTTCTTGCTGAAAGATGCTTCAAGCGTGCAGATAAACACAGACAGAACCCGCCGTGTTTGCTTAGTGGTTATGGTGTTAGGCTGCTAAGCACGAGGTCGCGGGATCAAATCCCAGCCACGGCGGACGCATTTCTATTGGGGCGAAAGGCGAAAATACTCGTGTACTTAGATTTAGGTGCACGTTAAACAACTCCAGGAAGCCCAAGTTATTCCGGAGTGCCCCACTACGCGTGCCTCATAATCACATCGTAGTTTTGATGCGTAAAACTCAATTAAAAATTGCAGATAGGCGGGACAAGAGAATGTTATGCCGAGCGAGTTGGCAACGACTCGTGATTTGAAGAAAGCTGGCTTGAAATAACACGAACCAAAGCAAAACGACAGCGACAACCGGCCGTCGACATATCGACTGATATGTCGCATTGTGATGAACTAAAAATTTGCATATTATGTAGTGACGGGACCGGCAACCCTTCAGCGATGCACAATCATTACGAAGAACCTGAGTTCAGGCAGGACAAATGTACAAGAAGAATTATTGAAGGTTCATTGCGCAGTTGATCCCACAATCACTGATTTATTTATTTATTCCTTGATTCATTGATTAGTGTGGTTTAATGACCGAAAGCAACACTGTAGCTATGAGAGATGCCGTAGCGACGTGCTCCGGAATAATTTTGATTGCCTGGAGTTCTTTCATGTGCACCTAAATCTAAGTGGACGGCAGTTTCTTCCAATTCTTTTTGCATTTTATCCTCATGGAAATCTGACCACTTGATCAGAAAACTGAGATCACAACCTCGTGTTCAGCTGCAGAGGGTCATTGCCACTCAGTCATAGTGGTGGGCCCCGCCTGCATATGATACGCCTTGACCACAGGACACACTTCGATCCTACGCTGAACAGAACTTCACTATCCGCAATGTTCAGTTTCAGTTTGAGTTTATTATTCGATAAACACAGTGAATCTGTTACAGATAATATACAGACGAATAATTTCATTGTCTGGAAGCACATTTGCGCAACGAAAGGATAGACGCCAGTCAAGGACCGTTACTTGTTATTAATCCCTGTTTGAGGCAACGACCTGTCTATCTGAGATTTCTGAGGCGAAATGGAGCCCACTTTACACGCACACACTAAAAAGACCCTTTCTAAAAGACTCTTTTTCTTTTCTCTTTTTCTTTTTTTTTCTTTTTCTGAAAGACCTTTCGCCAGTACACGATTACGCTTGTACTTCGTGTAATTAGATGACTAAGGTGTACATAGTGCAAAATTTGACAGTCTATTTTTTAAGCAACTACAGTCGTAAACTCAAAAGGTAAAGAAATGTCAAAATAGAGAACGTTAGAGGAATACAAAAAATATTGAGTCTAAACGTTTTTCATAACGTATTTTTTAGAACGTGCATAAACAAACACTAATAATTACAGCCAGTATATGTGTTTCTCTATACAGATCGTGTGAACAAACCTAGAGAAGTTGGATGTAGGGGACAGTTTTATCGAGTGTCTTTTGTCTCACGCATGATATCGGAGTGGAAGAAGTTGTCCGGTGATGTTGCAACTATTGTGTCAAACTAAGTGTTTTTCTGCATATTTCTAGACAGTATTTTATGGGTATCAGTTTAAATTTTGAGTGATGAAATTGTCTTCACATCACATTTAGTTGTAATCTGGGTGCTTACATTGTATATATTCATGGCTAGTGTCTGAGTTTCTACTGTTATTGCCCCCCACCCGCTGTAATGCCGAATGGCGTTGTGGGTAATATGATATAAATAAATACACAAAAGTGACCGCAACTAAGCTAAATTCTACTGTGAGATGCTACGATACGCTACTGCTCTTTGTATGAACGGCGGGGCATATACGTATTTTCTAAACTACGGCCACCGTCAGTAAGAATAACGTTAAGCCCATATCAATTACTTTCTTGTGATTGTGTGGAATAATGAGCGTAATCTGTTCTATATATCCTTCACTGCATTCTTCTAGCTTTCTGATATCTTCTACAAATTAAAAGTAATGAACATTTTCAGATTCAGTGTCAGTGGCTTTAGCATCGACATGTAAGCCTACTTCTACGAAGCTCGTAAGCTAGCCACTAAACTTGACGTTCATCTACTGCAGGCACGATTGCCTGAGGGAGGACTTCAAGCAAGCTACTCCAATAGGTGTTCCTTTTTTATAACTCCTGAATGTTATGAGGAAAAAACTTGCTATGATTTTCGTGATCTCGAAGAGTATTACCGATGCGCGCGATCGTTCGCAAAAGCCACGTTAGTGAACAGTTTTAGCTGAACGTTTATTATCCGCTTCGCTGAGACGCGTGCATCCTATCGCTCATGTTTGGGAGACGCGCGCTTACTTAAAATGCAAAATCAGCGCTTTTATCTGCAGTGCCTAAGCGCGTGAAAAGTGAGAGGAGTGGTCCACAAGCCACGCTCAGTTATAACTAATATCTATGCACTATAAGATGGTATATTTTTTAGGCGAATTGCGAAAATTGTCCCCCCTTTTCCGCTGAAGTTTTGTTCTCACATATGCAAGAATCCAGTACAATTCATTATTACAAAGCCAAGCAAACCTTCGCATAGGAAAAAAAAGGGCATGTTCACAGAAAACGCAGTCTAACAATCGACGAGTTTCAGTGGCTTTTGCGAAAACATGCGCAGATTGTTTTTTTAGGGCACAAAACAGTCAAAACGGTAGAAAACCGAGTGTTCTGGGTCAGTTCCTTGCGGTTCAAATTTTGAGCTGCGTGACTGAAATCGCAAAGCTGCTGGACCAATCAGCAGCGCAGTATCAGGAAGTCGAATTATGCCGATGGTAATTTTTCTTGGTGATGCCAGTTCGAGCTGGCGCTCACGAACGAGACTAGTCATGATACATTTCGGTGGAGAGACGGGCCGGTTGCGTCTGCCGGTGAGCCGTGGTACTTCTACAAAAATGATTAATTTAATCTATGGCCCCGCGAACGCTCAACTGCCATAGGTATGTTGGTTAGTAGGTTTACTTGCATAATTTTAACTTTCCTCGCTTCAAAAGTTCTTGTAGTGTTATTCAATACGCTTTATCTTCCTAAATTTTCAAGCGCTCCAGGACTTCTCTAAACACAGCAACACAATGAGAATCTGCGAACACGCGCAATTATTGCGAATAGTTGCCTTTAGAACACAGGCCGGCTGGACTGCCATGTTTGTAGCCCCCTTACATAGATTATGATGACGATTTGTTGACATCCCTTTCGAAACATGGCAACGACAAATAGTCCCTAGCCTGCTTGCGCTAGTAAATTATTATCTGTACCATTGACTAAAGGCGTTATCGAGCCAAGTTGCAGTCCGTGGGCGACCCGGCCCTGTTGTCCTTGTTAAGAAGAAGGACGGCAGTTGGCGCTTTTGTGTCGACTACCGACACCTCAACGAAATGACGCGCAAGGATGTCTACCGCTTGCCGTGTATTGATGACGCTTTGGGCTGCTTGCACGGAGCCAAGTATTGTTCATCCATAGACCTTCGATCAGGCTATTGGCCAATCTTGGTAGATGACATGGACCGTGAGAAAACTGCGTTCGTCACACCTGACGGCCTCTACCAATTCAAGGTTATGCCGTTCGGCCTTTGTAATGTCCCGGCAACCTTCCAAATAATGATGGATTCCCTACTTTGTGACTATAAATGGTCCATATGTCTGTGTTATCTAGACGATGTGATAGACTTTTCTCCAATATCCGCGAGTCATCTAACGCGTCTACCAGCCATTCTTGCTGCTTTTCGAAGCACCGGCCTGCAACTGAACTCATCGAAGTGCCACTTTGGAAGTCGTCAAATTACCAATCTTGGCCATCTCATCAGTTCCGCTGGCGTTCAATCCGACCCTGACAAGATTCGTGCTGTCCAGAACTTTCCTGTTCCGTCTTCCACCGCAGACGTAAAAAGCTTTGTTAGACTATGCTCCTACTTCCGTCGTTTCATCAAGAATTTCGCCGATACCACTCGCCCACTCACCGACGTAAGAAGGGCGGCGCTTCCACATGGGGCCTTGCTCAGACCAAAGCCTTCTCGCCCTCGTACGCTTGCTAACGGTTCCCCCATTACTGGCTCATCATGATCCATCGGTTTCCACTGAACTTCACACGGATGCCAGTGGCCATGGAATTGGGGCTGTACTCGTTCAATGACCGCGTAACGAAGAGCGCGTAATTGCATGCACCAGCCGACTCCTGTCACCCTCCGAGAGGAAATTTTCAAATACTGAACGAGAGTTCCTAGCGTTAGTTTCTGCAGTAGCCAAATTCCGCCCCTACTTGTACGGCCGCACATTTTCCTCGGTAACCGATTACCACGCCTTGTGCTGGCTCTCGTCGCTTAAAGACCCTACTGGACAATTGCGTAGATGGACGCTACGGCTCCAAGAATATTCATTTGTTGTCTTGTACAAGTCAGGCCGCTTGCACAAGGACGCCGACTGCCTCTCCCGTCATCCTGTAGATCACCCTGAATATGATGCGCATGACAGCGACGCTTGTGTACTGGCCATGTCTGATCTGCATGACATTCGCACTGAACAACGGCATGGTGCCAGCTTACGTGTTATCATCGATGGTCTCAATTCTGGACATTCGGAGCCCACGCTGCACATGTTCGTACTCCGCGACGACGTTCTCTACCGTCGCAGCTTACGCCACGAAGGTCCAGAACTTTTGCTCGTTGTCCCACGCCATCTCCAAACCTCAGTTCTTGAGCAGTTGCATGACGCCCCTATGCTGCACGTCACTTCGGCGTTTCGCGTACCTATGACCGCGTACGGCACCGCTTCTACTGGCCAGTCCTGTACCGCTTTGTGCGCCGCTACGTTGCAGCCTGTGCGCTTTGTCAGCGCCGAAAAAAAAAACTAAAACCCCGCTGTGCTGCCCGATGGACCATTTTCCCGTCCCACAAACTCGCAGGGCTTTTCAATAAAGTTCTTTGACTGACTGACTCCCCGCTGGACGCCTTCACACCATCGATGTGCCCTCAGAACCATTCTTTCGCGTCGGTCTCGATCTTCTCGGCCCTTTTCCGACGTCGAAATCTGGCAATAAGTGGTAGTCGTTGCGACTGATTACGCGACCCGGTACGCGATCGCGCGAGCTTTGCCCACAAGCTGTGCAACTGAGGTGGCGGATTTCCTTTTACATGACGTCATCCTCCATTACGCGCACCGCGGCAGCTCCTCACTTATCGCGGCCGCACCTTCGTGTCCCGAGTTGTTGAAGACCTACTTCGCTCCTGTTCTGCCGAGCACAAGCTTTCAACTGCCTACCACCCGCAGACAAACGGACTCACGGAGTGGCTCAATCTCAGGTTGACAGAAATGCTGTCTACGTACGTTTCTGACGACCACAGTGATTGGGACAGCACGTTGCCCTTCATGACCTTCGCCTATAATTCGTCCCGTCTCGAGACCGCTGGCTTTTCACCATTTTACCTTCTGTTCGGCCGCCACCCTACCCTGCCCTTTGACATACCGCTTCATTCCTGGACGAACACTCCAACTGAATATGCTCAAGACGTCTTCGCCCGGGCTCACACGGCGCGCCACATTGCCGGATCCTGGCTCACTGAGTCTCAAGCCGCGCAGAAGATCCGGTACGACAGTCGACATCGGGACGTTCGATTTCCTCCTGGCTCCGTTGTCCTCCTATGGACACCATGTCGCCGCGTTGGCTTGTCTGAAAGGCTGATGCCGCGCTACACAGGGCCCTACACGACATTGCGTCAGCTTTGCGATGTGAACTACGAGATCGCTCCGCCGGACTCGCATAGCCCCACTGACGTTGGGCGTGTGTCCCACCTGAAGCCTTACTTTGCCACGAGTTCTCGTGCCTTATAGTTAGCGCCGAGACGGCGCCTTTGCAGGCGGGGGTTATGTTACGGCGCAACCATGAGTGGCGCCAGTCAGAAGACGGCGATTTGACATGTAGAGGTCGACTCGGTCTCGACGGCCATTTTGTTTATGTATCGTCGTCTCTCTTGTAAATACTGTAAATGCATCTTTATATGTGACTTCCGTATCGTAACAATATTTATCAGTCTAGCACTTTGTCTATGTCCCCTTCATTTTTATGTTTTTCAAACCTCTATATCTCACTGGCATTGTTACTTATGCCTGTGACTGATCAGGTTCTATCAATTTCTTCTCAACTTCCTTTTTACCAATGCATTAAAGGTATCTTTCTTATTTCGACTGCTTACCGGTTGATGCTTCCGTCCACTTTATATCCAAGCGCTTCGGGAAGGTGTATGTTTCCTACGGGATATCGCTTGGTGAATACCTTCGCATTCCATTAGGATGCGCTGAATTTTCTCCGGATTTTTGCTGCGGCACACACATGCCTCATCTTGTTGTGAATATTTACTCCGGTATGTTTTTGCCCTTAGGCAACTAGCTCAGGCGGCAAATAGATAGTCACTGCCCTTTGTATTATCGTACAGTCTTTCCCTTCTAACCTTTTCTTTCCAATCTTGTAAATCTCCAGGGCCTTTTTTGTTTCCATTCTTTGTATGCAGTTCATTCTCCCGGTTTCTCTCACTCTCTTTTTGATTATTCTTGGTTATCTATTTGTACTTTCAGTTATCCCCGTACAGTCGTACTTGGCTGACAACTTTCTTGAAATCTTCCCGGCCCAACCCAGACATGGCCCAACCCATGTCTCCCTGCACTGCCTCATTTGTGATTTTACCGTGGACCCCCAAGGTCAACCGGCCTACCGACCTTTGGTTAACTAATAAACCCCGACACGAAGTCTGATTTTAAGCACATAATGGGATTTGGGCACGTTAGCGCTGACACCATTACACCCTCTGCAGATTCCTCGCAGCCCCTCATATTTATTGTAGCCCCAAAGTGCTCTATGTTTTATAATAGCTACATTTAACCTCCCCTTCGTTTTAGATTATCTTGGTAGATGCTTGAGTAGTTCTTTCCTTAGTTTATGTACACACCAGGGTATTTATATTGCTTTACTTTGGGTATGACTTGCAACTGAGTTGATACCATATCATTGCTAATCTTTTTATTACAAGTTATAAGTCCTGATTTCAATTTGATAAGCCCAAAGAGGCCCTGAAAAAAATTCTAACTAATCATAGAATGACGTCACTATTAAATTACGTCGCCTCGCGAATCTACTGCCACAAAAATTTTTCGAATCATTCAAGCACCTACGAAGTTAGACATGATTATCGGTTCGATCAGCAATTTTCCGTCCTTTCATTTCTACTAGCGCGCTTGAAGCCACACACAGGAGACGGAAATCGGGCACAAGGGAGCAATGCCTCACTGGTCCCGCCCAAAGGTAGAACCCCAGATAACCCTAGACGGCTCGTGGCGGCACCCCGTGGCGGCCACTCTATCTAGGTTACGCTTTCCATCTCAGAAGCCACGCCCAGCATACGCCGTGCAACTGTCGCGTTGAGACCTGCAGTGCAAGAAGGAAACGGTAGTCCTGTGTTTTTGAGATTATATATATATATATATATATATATATATATATATATATTTATATATAATTTTTCAATATGCGCAATAATCCCATTACTGAGACTGTTGTCGCGATCACGAAATTCGCCATCGGCTGTTGAGCGTCCACCTGCTCGCGTTAATGTTGTGTGCTGACCTTGCGGAAGTGAGAGCAAGCGATTTTAACGGGAGAGCGTTAAGCGCCCCGTGTCGCAGAAAATCCGGCGTCGGTTTTGGCGTCGGCGTCCGCGACCAAGAAAATAATCCAGAACCTACCCCACCACCCGCAGGCTCTCCGTTTGGCGCAGCGGCGCTGGTGAACTAACTGAATTTCTCAAAGTAAAATGCGTTGGAAAAAATCGTAAGGTACGACTTAACCTCAATCTACAGGTATTTGAATATACGAGAAAACATAATTTATTGATGCGGAAACTCAAACACAAACCCCTTTTCCAGCATTTATACTATTCATAAAGCAGCGCGCCCCGCTCGGTGTTCCTTGCAAAAACACCATCCAGATGGCGCTCGCCACCTCGGCAGCGGCGCGCCGAGCCGAACGTGCAGAAAAAAGAAAGCTGCAGTTGCCCGGAAGCCGGACAAACAGTCAGGGATCTCTGAATACTATCGCGTTCCACTGTTAAAGGTGAAGCTTAGGCAGTCTCCAAATTTTTTCACTGCTTTTGACATGAGATTTTAAATTTCCTGATCATGCAGTGTAATAATATTTCGCTCACGTGCTCAGAGGAGCCTGGATAACAGATCTTCACCATTTTCTGACCGTGTTCAAAGCGTTTCAGTGCCCCTTTATGGCCAACATTTGTCGCTCCATTGCCACACATATTGGGAAGTCTCTCCAAACCTCTTGCATTGTCCGCTATTAGCACCATGTTGTCCACGACTCCGCATACAATAGCCCAAGGACCTTCTGTTGCACCTTTTGCGTATTAGGGATGTAAGATAAGTCAGAACCTTATTCACTTTTTTAAGTCGTCTTTCTATACCTCTAGCTAAAGCAGTGCCTTTGTCATTAGTCAATAGCTGATAGCAATTAGCTAATAACATTAGCTAATAGACAGTAGCGCCTTAGTTCTATCTGGTAATATTTATGAGAAATTTTATGCTGGGAATATGCGTCAGCGTGAGTTGCACCTTGGCCTCCATTTGTAGCGACATGCAGTCGGTCGTGCGACCTCTGTTAATCGCCGATGTGAATCCGCTCATAGAGTTTATGTTTAGATTTATGATTTGTAAGCTCCAGGTTTAACGACAATCTGCCAGGCATCTGTCGTGAAAAATCGATGCATCAACGGTAGAAAACGCGATTTATACTCATAATATTTCAAAAACCGATGCGTTTTCATTAGTGAATTTTAGAATCGCGCGAGGAAAATCCAAAAAGACACGAATAAAAGAAAAAAAAATGATGCTTTCGCGTTTTGGTAAATGGGAGAGAAAAGATGCTGCAAGGAAAACCATTATTGGTAGCTTTTCTTTACCTGTTTTCAATGCTAAGAAAATTGAACAGAGAAGCGGTGGCGGCGGTCTCACCTGCGGTATGACGGTAATGCTACTGCGGAGCTTCTTCAGAGGGACGTCCGCGATGTCGACACCGTCAATGAGTATCCGTCCCTCCGATGGCTTCAGCACCCGCAGCAGCGCCAGCACGAGCGAAGATTTTCCGGCACCTGTCCTGCCAACCACCCCCACCTGCCACGAAAAGGCAACGATGATCATACGGAGCCGCACCCATCGCATGGAGCTGCAACAGCTCTACAGCACTTGCTCTTTTTCTGTGCAGTAGAGTTAGATTGCTCTATGGCTACTACTACCGGGAAGCGGCAGAGTTGGTTTACGATGCTGCTGATAGAGTGCAGAAATAGAGTCATGACAAGCAGCTGCTCCACCATAGTGTCACTTTTACAATTTGGCGACACCCTTTGTTAATAGAGTGCACTCGAAGCATATAAAAAGTATCGGTTTTGTCCTAAGGCCGAATCATCGATTGCGATAACAGAGAGAGAGAGAGAGAGAGAGAGAGAGAAAATGACGAATGAAAGGCAGGGAGGTTAACCAGGACTGAGCCTGGTTGGCTACCCTACCCTGGGGGAAGGGAAAAGGGGAGAGAAAGATCAAATTATTACACAGCTATACGAAGTAAGGATAACAGTTATATCGGCCGCATAAATTGCTAAACATTCGCTTACTAACTAAATTAACAAGTAAGCTGTCACGCGCGCGCAAGCAAACATGAACACATCTCACTCGATAACCGCGGAAACTCGCTGTCAATAACGCTTGCGTGAGGAAGCGCGGCAGCAGCCGCGAGCGAAAAAGGCCTTCGTGCTGCCTCTCGCTTTAACACGAACTGAGCGGCGAGAACAAAGCGCACACTAAGCTAACAGCACTCGGCGCACTGTGTCCGCATCGTAGATCGCTTTCAAGATAGGGCCCAGGCGGCCGCGCTCGGCAGCGCCAAACGCCGTCGCCGCCGAAGTGGAATGAACACCCTCTCCCCGCCTTCCTCCCTTTTTCGCGCGACATCGCTCCGCCATCGTCCGGCTCACCCTCTTACGATTTCACTCGCACATACAACATACGGCGCGCGGCCACGATGTTAGCGCCATTGGACATTGAACGGAACATCACACCGACGACGACGGCGAAAATGCGCCTGGAGTGTACATGTAATTGCTGTGGCAATAAAACAAATATGGGCTATGACTCCGTGGAGGACCAAAGCGCATTTATTTTATGGCAAAAAGTGGATTCAAGAATACCGCGTCTGAATTTTTTTGGTGTGCAGTCGCGCAGAGCTTCATCGGTGCACATACATCGTCCATTAGCAAAGGTGACGAAGCATTTGCTACCACGCCACATGCTGTTTTAAGCGTGTTCAAGTAGGACTTGTGGCCGGTTTCTAAGTGAGAAATTGGCAGAAAGCGTTTCGGCTCTTCAACTAAACGCACGCAAAACGGCTACGTCCATTCTGTACGCATGTTTTCGATGAGGCTTTTAGTTGAACGTTCCGCATGGTCAACAAATGGCTAACTCTAATTGCTGTAGCGCCATCACCCACATATAAATCAAAGCACTTCCGCGGCAACGATAGAGTCTTTTTTACGCTTAGTAATACTTTTACCTACCTGACACACTGTACTCAAGATGATCTACTTGAAATACCTCAGAAATACTTTTGCAAAGAAGTATTTAGTAACGTAACCTAAGTACACTTTGATGTTGTTTTATACCCTTTATTGGGCATACTCAAGATAATTCATCCGGATTCAACTGATTGGAGATGCAGGAATGCGTCACCTTGGTTCTTGAATCGTAGCGTGTACTGTCATATTAAAAAGCACCACTCTGATGTCATCGTGCGCCGATCTTGTGAATCATGTTACAAATGAGCGAACAAGAAGCCAGCACACTGTCTTATATGATGGCTGCGGGCGACCGTGTTGGCATTTTTGCGACGTGGTGAGCTTTGCTCTGCAGCCGACTTCCTCCGCACTAATTGAAGAGGAGCAAGCGAAGTAAGACACAGGACGGGGACTTTCCTTCCACAGCTCACAACACTGGAAGTTCAGCTGCAAACAACTATGCTCCTAATTTGAGTACTATACCGTGGGCATAATATGTAACATTGGTATTTTTTTAAGTACTCCTCTCTTACGGCGCTATGTTTTCTCAATCGGAATGGGAGCTGTGCCGTAGAGAAGCTTTCACTGTAGGCGGTGACATCGTCTAATAGGGTGGGCTGTCTAACTCAAATTTTTCATGCAGCTAGTTCCGAGAGTGAGGAAATGTTTTTGGTAATGGGGCCCTTTGCATTGTCTGACGAAATAAAGCGCTGCAATGCTTGATAGACGTAAACACGTTGCTGGACTAGTTGGTGCATGATTTTTTTTCACGAAATTGTGGCGCAGCAAGAGACGAAGGACGATAAAGCCAACACGGAAAGGATCAGACTTCGAATTATATATATATATATTTTTTGCAGAAGAAAACAGGCCATAGACAGAAGAAAGAGACGGAGAGATCGCTTTTGACTATGTTTATGCGCATGTCGTGTATACCGGTATATACAGGGCGATTCAGCTAAATCGTACTAAACGTCCATGTGCGAGTTTTGATAATGCAACCAACTAAGAATTGTTTGTTGTCCTGTTGAGCAACTCAACATATTTTTCGAGTGAAACTTGTATTGCCTGACTCGCGCCGTCGGTGTGGCTGTCGTCGTACGCGAAAAACCAAGTCCTCCTCACCCGCAGTTCGCGGCCGGAAACCCTCCTCACCCACAGCTCCTTGACAGCTTCTCCTCCTCACCCGCTACGCACGCGCCGTTTTCAAGCGAAGCTTGTACTGCCTGACTCGTGTCGCTATCGGTGTGGCTGTCGTAGGCGAAAACTCCACAGTTGCGTGCCGCGCTTGACAGGTTCTCCTCCGGAATCCTTCCTCATCCACAGCTGGCGGCTCCGCGAGCGCCGTTTCTCGCCAATGCAAGGCCAGCTGCACTATGGGTAGGCCGCGCTTGGTCCGCTCCGCCGAACAGGAGGCAGACTTCAAAGAACGACAACGGGAGCGGGACCGTGAACGTGCGCGAGCTCGCCGAAGTAATCTTAAGTTGTTGCAAGCTGAAACGGGAGCGAAACGACAACGCCGGACCGACGAACGAGTTCGACAAGCCGGAGCAGAAGCGGAACGACAACAAACCAAACGCCCAACATTTCAAAAAAGATTGGTTTACGGCTTCACAGGACAAGCTCCGCGTGCCCCCCTGTTCACGGTAGGGGAGGGATTTAGAATTTTTAACCAAGAGCTAACATAATTGATTAACACAATATAATTGCTTTCTTTTAAAGTATTGATTTAAGCGCAAGATATTCAATGTAGAATTGTAGACCCACATTGAGAATTATCAAAATAATGTGTTTCCGTTATGACAGCTGCTGTGGTTCTAATCTTTCCGGGATGCAAAGAAAGCGCGCGAGATTTGAAAAAAAAAAAAAAAACGTATCGCGTGACTACGCCCTTACCCACAGCGATGTTAGTGCCCTTAAGCATGCTACTAACGAAGCATCGACGGTGGAAACCTGCTGAAGGTATGAATATAGGCCACAAGAAAAAATGGTGCACGATGGCCTCATCCGTCGTCTCCGACACATCACTATCCGCCGCCAAAACCTCCTCCCCTTTCACACGGACTGCCAACAGCAATAAATTGACAGAAGTTCAAGAATTGACACGTGTTATCTATTGCTCCAAAGTGACAAATGACCTAATAAAGAAACGACAAAGCATGAAAGGATATCAGACAGAATTGGTTGAACTGTCAAAGCTCATAAACAGAAAGAACGTAAGCGATATTAGGAATTATAACGTAGGAAAGATTGAAGAAGTAGTGAAAAATGGCCGCAGCATAAAATCAATGAGGAGAAATGTTGGCATAAAACAGGGCAAGATGTATGTAGTGAAAGATAAGCATGCTGCAGGGTAATGTCAAGCAATGTCAAGCAATCAAGCAATAAGAGCAGCATAAGAATTCTATACTGAACCCAGCGCAGCCACACAACCTTCATTGGAAGTAGTGATGGACAGGATATAGAGGCTCCTTCTATATCTATCGATGAAGTTAGAAGGTCGTTGCAAGACACATCCCGGGGAAAAGCAGCAGGAGAAGACGGAATAACAGTAGATTAAATCAAGGGCGATGGGATAATAATAAAAAGAGATATTAGTCAAGGACGGAGGGGACTGCGAGCTTACCACTGTCGTTAAAAGAAATGTGTAAAATCGCTGCATTGTACTGGTGCTAACATATGGGGCAAAAACTAGGAGTTTACGAAATAAGCTCGAGAACAAGTTAAAGATCACGCGAAAGGCGATGGAACGAAAAATATTAGGCGTAACGTGAAGAGTCCAGAAGAGAGCGGTGTGGAACAGAGAGCAAATGGGCATAGCCGATATTCTAGTTGACCCTAAAGAAAAGGAAACTGGGCAGGCCATGTAATACGTAGGGCAGATAACCGGCGGACCATTGGAGTTACAGAATGGGTGCAAGCGAAGGGAGGCACATTCGAGGACTGCAGAAAATTAGGTAGGGTAATGAAATTAGGAAATTTGCAGGCGTAAGTTGGAATCGGCTAGCGCAAGACAGGGTTTTTTGCAGATCGCTGGAAGAGGCATTTGTCCTGCAATGGACATGAAATTACGCTGATGATGAGGATGACGATTTATTGCATATCGAATCGCTTCAGCTGACTAGATAATCTTACTCAGTGAAAGTGGAAGCCACGACCATTGTATTCGATCCATCCCTGTTATTCAAGGCCTGTCACGAGCAGCATTGATCATTCGTTCGTGGTATGTTTGAGGGCATTATTGAAGATGCGCGTAGTCACGTGGTACTTTTCGAAATCTCGCGCGCTTGCTTTGCAGCCCCGAAAAAATTAAAACCACGACAGCTATCATCAAGGAAATACCTTATTCGGGTATTTTTCAAACGTGGGGCTGTACAACATCTCCATGGAATATTTTGCGTTTAAATCAATTCTTTAAAAGATGCACAATTATTTATTATTAATCAGTTACCTAAGCTTACAGTAAAGGTATTTTGAGTTGCTCAGGAGGACAGCGAACAATACTTGCTGGTTGCATTCTCATAACTCACACGTGGATTTTTTAAAAGGTTGTCGCGACTTAGCTGAAACAGCCTGTTTTCTTCTTCAACAAATTAGGGGCAGCTTCACACTAGTGGCGGGAAGACTGGGTAAACAGCGAAGCTGGCGACCCCACCTAGCTTTATCTTGGTTCGGTCAACTTTTTGCGAGGTTATACTTCGAGACTCGGCTACGTTTTGCGCAAGATCACCCTGGAATCAGCGACAACCCAATGAGCAACGACCACTCGGTCATAAAAGTATTTGGAGGGTTCTGGACGCTCAAACGCTTTTGCTCGGTTTCGCGGGCTTGTAACTTCGGATCTTCTGCGAATCACCGCCGCTTCGCCGCCGCTTCGCCGGCGCGATACTCGGGATCGGACCGAAGTCGTCTCACTCGCTCTCGAGTAGCGACGCGGCGGATTTCGCGCCAGCCCTTCCTCTGCTTCGGGAGTGACGCTTTTCTTCGGCCGCTCCATCTTCGCGGCGATGTGCTCGGCGTGGAGGCGGCGAGGGTTTGGTGTCGCCGCGGCGGCGACGCGGAGCTATGTGTCCCGTAGGTCGGCGCAGTGACGTCGTGGCTTAGCTCCATGTCTGCGCAGCTGCGGCAACCACTCCGCACGGCGCTGTGACGTCATGGCTCGGCAAAGTAAGGAGAAGCGATGCGGCGCGCGCGATTACGTCACGGCTTACGCAGCTGTGGCGAGGCTCGGCGCGGTCGGCGCAGCTGGGGCGAAGCGCTGCTAGGCAACGCATGGTGACGTCATCGCCAGGCGGAGGTTCTGCGGTGTGCACTCGACGGACCATCCTCGAACTTAAACAGCTTCGCTAGTTAACAGGGGTATGTGACATTGCGTTTGGCCCCTTTCTGCACTACCTCAAGGATCAGCCCACAGTTTTTGTTCGCAATGCGTGGGCTGACCAAGAGCTTAAACAGCTCCGACGTTAAAAAAATAGTTGGGAGTGCGCGCCTGTTCGTGTCGGTTCTATCGTGCCTTAGTTTTTTTTTTTTTGCTGCACCACAAGTGTGTGAAGAAACAAAGAACGTGGACATAACTTTTGTTTGTGGAAAGCTTCTTGTATTGTACTCTACTCAGATACAGCCTAGCCGCGTAAGCACAGACAAATCAGTTCACAATAATCTGCACTCATAGATGAGTCTAAGCGAAAGCCGATTTTTACCGCTAGTGATTTGCTATCGCCATGAAGAGGAAGTAACGAGGCTGAAATTTGGATCGAATCAAGACACCTCAGCGCCGCCATGCTGTTGCGAAGACACGCTAGCCACACAATTGTTGCAACGTAAAGTTCAAAAGACAGCATGCGTACGTAACCCGACCAGCTTCACGGCTTTCAGCGCATACGCACTTTCTTTTACAGTGTACGCAAGGGTTATGTATCTCTAAAACTGTCCAGTGACTGCAAAGCTCGATCTCGTAGCCGCAATATTGGGCGAGGTCATGTTGAACTAGGAGCTCCTGCAAACTTGGTTGTCCGACCTTTCTCAAAAACTAGGCGAGTACGTGTTGATATCGAGGAAAACATATTGCTAAAAGAAAGCCGGTAGTTTGAAGTGGACTTTCCAGCTGTTCTTGCCAGGTTAGTTATTTCTTTGCGTTATCCCCCTATTCTTTCCCTTTGATCATTTCAAGGTATATGTTCGATGAGGTCCAGTGCCTCGGAAGCTAGGTTTTGATTGCTTCTGCAGGCAAAATTACTAGGAGCGTCGATTTACTTAACGCGCTTCGCTGTATTACGATACAGACGTGTTTACTTTAGGTTTGCTGCTAAATTCACTCACATTTGTGCAGCTCACGAGGGGGAGTGATTCAAGCTGTTCTGAAACGTTAAGCAACATTGCCTCCAAAAGCATTTTTTTCGACCTTTGGCTGACTGCCGTTTGCGTTTACATTAACCTTAAGTCAACCTTTTCTTTGAGAATCGGTCAGACAATTGGTGAACTTTTGTAAATGTCATTGTCTTTTCAATATCCTACCAAAGTTCAGTTAGAATGGGGAATGTGGAATGCTCTTTTTAGTTGATGCGAGCTCGAAACCGCAATTTTGTGATCACTCAGAGAGTAAGCAGCTAAATGAAAGCTTTAATCATTGGAAATACATTTTTAATTGTTGTTTGGGGCAGAGAGAATGGAACAATTCGTACGCGAAGTTCACTAATCTGTGATATAGTGGCATTGCAGAGAAATGTGGTTTATTTCCAATTCAAGCAGTGCACGACCCATCGTGGTAGGTGAAAAACTCACGTCAGCCGTAATTTATTATCTGCTAACAAATATCTATCTGTTCGCTTGTCCGCGTGCGTGTTATTCACGTATGTCAGCATTTTACCTGTCCACGAAAGCACATTGCAGGTCCAGCAGGTCACGTAGTGGAGGTGTTCGACGAACCGCTAGAAAGGCTTCATAACAAAACGGAATAAAACTTTACTGAACGAACGGCGTACCTTCTCCATGGGCAGCACGGTTAAGGTAACGTTGCTCAGCACGTTAGGAAGGATTCCTGGTCGATACGAGGCCGAGTAGTCCTTGAACTCGACAGCGCCATCGGAGGGCCAGTCTGAGAGAGAACTCATTAGAGCATCCTTCTTCTCTTCCGTCATGTCTTCCGCTACGTCGGGCTGAAAAAGAATGCAAAGCACAGGGGAACACTCCAACTGCATACAGTGGCTGCCATACCGACGTCAAAACGGCGTCTCGTCATTACAGCATTACCGCGAACTAAAGACAATTGATGAACAACAGCATTTGTATAGAGACGGCCGACTACATGCAGAAAGCTGCCTGCATAGAATTTTTTGCCATATTCGGCAAAGCAGGTCGAGGACGAGGCGACATCAATGCAGCCGTTTACCAGAGCTGGTTGTCGCAAATTCGCGACGTATACTGTGAGGTTCATCATAATCATCATCAGCCTGTATTTATGTCCACTGCAGGACGAAGGCCTCTCCCTGCAATCTCCAATTACCCCTGTCTTGCGCTAGCTGATTCCAACATGCGCCTACAGATTTCCCAACTTCATCACCCCACCGAGTTTTCTGCCGTCCGCGACTGCGCTTCCCTTCTCTTGGTATCCATTCTGTAACTCTAATGATCCACTGGTTATCCATCCTACACATTACATGGCCTGCCCAGCTCCATTTTTTCTCTTAATGTTGATTAGAATATCGGCTATCACCCTTTGCTCTCTGTCTAGGTTCGGTGATCGATGAACGTATAATCGCTTAAATGTATTCCACAAAACGATTGATCTTCATCGATGTCCACCTTTCATTAATTCGACCTAATCGATTAGACATGTTCGTTTAATCGTTTTCGAAGGCTTGACAGGAGTGGCGCGAAAATTTTGAAAACGTACTGGAATCGCGGCGCACGCGAGCCCTGACTGTGCGGCTGTAGTAGAGCGACTGTCAGAAGTTTCTCCGAGTCCCGAGAGATGCCGAGCCGAGCGCTTCCCCTCTCTTCCTCCACACCACACACACCGCCCGAAGCCGAAAGCTTGAAATGTCCTTGCAGTTCAAGGGATACTATAGCAACCCAGTAGTTGATCGTGGTGCCACTCCCAGTCCACTAAAGACGTGGCACAGCATGCGTGCCGGCTTAAAGCATGTATTTGACATAGCGATGGAGTTCCATGTCGATTTAACCAAATCTATAGCTCAAATATCTATTCTCGCATGCTGGTTGTGTGGCCATTCAAATACGTATCGGTTTCACCCAAACATCCCAGCCAATTGACATCACTGTATTCCGTGGAAAATAGCACGTGGTTTAAAATTCTTAACCAGTAATTTTCTTTTCGCCTGTGCATATTACACCTTCTTGCATCAGTTGAAATTCCTCTTTCACTTTTTCCATCTTTCTTATTTCTTTTTAAACTGTACTGTACAGGGTTTGACTAGTGCCATGGATCTTGTTTAATTCTGCTCTAAGTTCTTGTATTCGTTGGCCCTGGGCGATTGCAATAGTCGCCAATGTTGATGTGCATTTTGGCAAGTACACACAAACTCTGAGAGACCGAGCTTGAATACCAGTAGAGCACGAAGATTTGTCGTGCAAGTGTTGATCGGTATGGGAAAACTGTAAATATAAACACACATTACGGTGGAAGTGCTGAGGGTGCACATTAGGCACTTTCCCCGAGCCCTTTCCCATCATCTTGCCACACTACCGGCAGAAAGGCTACAGGCATAATTTTGTATTGCTATTTCAGATTATTGCACCCGTCTTCCATCAGGCTTCAACCCAACTAATCCATGAATTTCTCCATGGTGTGTCACTCGGCCTGCAGTGCAGCTCACCGTACCAGGAATCAGAAAAACGTCTGAGCAATCATCACCTGCTCTTAAAAGTACTAACTCTGCTCCTTTTGCACGAGAGGTACGCCGACAACGTACACATTTATATTGATGAATGAGCAACTCTCTAATGTTCCTCTGGAGCCGTAGTCCTCTGGAGCCAGCGAGAGCCAGCACCATTAGTTTCAAGAAGTGTCACCCAACGACATCGACGGCTGAGGAACTTCCAGCTTTTCCCACTGCATTTCGTCTCGTCAGTGAAGAACAACCTCGAAGATGGTCAATATTCAATGACTTGAAGGCTGCTGTGAAGTCTTTGCTATCAGCCCTGCGGCGCGGACCGCACAAACAATTGGTATTCGAGATTACAGAACTAATCCATACCTTGACTGAGAAAGGACACCACGTCACATTTCAGTGGCTTCCATGTCACTGCGGCGTAATAAGTAACGAGCACGCCAATAACGCTGCTCGGTTGGCTCTTCAAGGCGTCGAAGAGGAGTAAATACCGTTATCATGGACAGATGCCGCTAGAAAACTTCGAATGCTCAACCGGGATATCACGTTCTCCATGCGGAACACTCGAAGTTTTCAAAGCAGCCGGTTGCACTACATACTCTCTTCTGTCCGCCTCCGGATCGCAGCTGGACTCCGCCAACGTGAACGTACCCTGCTTTGTCGAACATGTCTAGGAGTGGCCTTTACGAGAGAGAGAGAGAGAGAAAGAGAGAACTTTGTTTATCCTATCTTAAAAGGAAAGAGACTTGGAGAAGAAGGCGAGGGAGGCTATCCTACTCGCGGTAGGCCCCCTCAACCACTTCAGCCCACCTCAGGATAGCTTCCTGAAGTTCGGGGCTGTAGCTGCTCATGGCAACCTCCCACAGCTCCCGACTATTTAGAACTCTACAATGGTTAGGAGTAGGGGAGTCGTCTTGCATTGCCACATAATGTAGTTTAGGTCCGCTCTGCTAGCAGAACAAAACTTGCAGGCTGAGGCATGCTATATTCCTGGGTAAATTTTGTGACGGTAGGCAGGGGATAGAAAAGTGTGAGTCTGTAGTTTACGAAGTCTTTTACATTACGAAACGGATACGCCGACGACGTCTGGTGTGATGACTGTGGTAACGAGCAGACCCTTCAACACCTTCTCTGTGACTGTCCTCGCTACAATTTACAGACGGTCACTAGGAATCACGATAGCGTGGTTTGACCAAAGACATTTAACTCAGGAAATAATTTTAGAATTCTGACATAAGAAGCCATCGCAGTGAAGGGCGACGAGGGCACTGTTGCAGTGTTTAAGAACAGGCTTGGATAAACGGCTGTAGCCTAGTCCTAGAAGTCCTACTGTTTTGCGCGGTCATTGTATACACCGATAGTGACCGACTATGATTGCGTATTTGTGCTCCCTTTCTTTCTGTCTCTCTACTTCCCTGTCACTTTACCTACACCTCCCCTCTCTCCCCAACCTAGGGTAAAAACCGGATCTTCCCCTCTGGTTAACCTCTCTGCCTTCCCCCTTTCTTCTGTCTCTGTCTGCACTAAGAGCCATTTTATAACATATATTGTTTATATTTTCAAAAGCCACAAGCGCCAACTATATTTAGCCTTTAAGAAGTTAAACATTATACTTTTACGTGTATACAATTGTCTTTCAAACTTGGTTCTACTTCTGAAACATTAAAATAGGGCCCTACAAAAGTAAATAACTGTGTTCCAACCTTCTTAAAGGTGTACGGCAAAAATTTAGATTAATCAATTAATCGATGAAAAACCCTGCATCGAAAGCGATTGATCGATTAAAGGCCAAAATTCTGAATGATTCATCGTTAATCGATTAAAAAAATTAACCCACCATCTCTATCTCTGACCCACACCGTGAGGTTATAAGCGTCTAAATCAGGGTGGGGCAACTCAACGAAAGCTGTAATCTTCATTTTGCCATCGGGCGGTGTTGGCGAATATTAATATCCCCTTCAGGAGCTATGTGTACAATTGTGCGCGCCCAGGTAGTGCATGAAGAGCAACAACTGCGATAAAATTATTTCAAAGTAAGAAAGACGTTTACAGGGAGACGGAGTCTTGAAGTGATTAACTGTGGTAGAGGAGGGAATGTCGCTGAAGCCTGCGTAGTCAACAAGAGGACTGACAAGTACCCTTGTCGAAACGTTGGCAGCAACGACATTCCTTGTTCTGCCACAGTTAAGTCGCATGATGAAAAGCCCAATGACATTTCAAATGTATATCATATATCGTAAGCGCTCTTGATTGGACAAGAGCTGCAAGTTTGAATACTATATGCAAAGCGTTGTAGGGTTATCACTATGTCGTCACGTAGAGTGTTCCTTTTTTCACTGTTTAGATCAGGCAAAATGATTTTTCACGTTGCTGGATGGGTTCTTTCCATGCATGCTGCACATAAAATAGTCAATGTTCTCACATCGGACGTTCCTGTAAAGTGTTTGTGCGTGGAGTCTAAATTCTGTGAGCTTGACAAAACTCAATGACTAATTAAAAATTCTGGGTCTATTCTGCAGCTGTACGCTTTTATTAAATATGAAGATGCAAGAAACGTGGTGAAAAGAAATTTTAACTGGACAGAATGAATTCGCGCCTGAAGGGAATATGTGGGCGTGTCACCATCTCTAACATATAAAACTACGCATATGTCGTTATTGTTCTTTCGTTCGTGTTGTGTATTTAGCGCTGCTGGTTTCATGGCACAAGTGTACCAGCTCGCCCCGTTACTAATTCTTCTGCATTTCAGCGCTTCTGACTCTCACCTCTTGCGGAAGCTGCGAGTACTCGAGGCACCGCTCGAAGCTGACCACCATCTGGAGCATGTTGAAGAGGAGCACGCACAAGTACATCATGGCAAGCGGCACCTGCGAAGCAATACGACAACCCCCATGACTCAACGCAAGGTATTTTTTCAGCCAATGCCACTGCGTCTCTCAGCAGGCCTGAGAGGGGCACGCTGAAAGGCTATTCGCTGGTGAAAATATTGCCACAGGAAGTCCAAGGACATTTTAGCACACCATTCACGAAGCAGCTGCATCCCTTGTTTCACAGACGGACTGCTACCTGCATTTACCGGTACGTGCAGTCGGTACCTGCAGGTACCGACTGGTACCGACTGCAGCAACCTGAACAGGTTGTTGTACTGTAGTACTAGTGTCCTGGCTTTGCTATCTTTGTTTTTGATGTAAGCTTCCTCAAACAAGCGAGCTAAAATTAACGGAATGCGTGCGTACTGATCCACACTATGGAGACGCGTGCTCAGACAAATAAAACAAAAAACAAAAAAACTAAGTGCCAATATACGATTGCTGCTTGATGCTGGTTGCATTGACTCCGTACCATCCCTGATATATTTTCGAGTTGCCAGACTCTGCTCTTGGTGTGGAATTCGACCCCACTCGTGAGCGCTCGGCGAGCTCTGGGTTCGCTTCGGGCCGGTGGAGTCGGTGACTTTTGTTCTGCTTTTATTTCCTTTCACCTTTAAAGAATCCCATATTATTGTAAAATTAACCCTAACTTCTAACTATTGGCACATCTTAATAAAACTGCTAATTTTTCTTACGCTTGGCTACTTCCCTGCTGGCTTCGTATAGTTGTTTCTAAATGTTTTGAGTGGGGCAATAGTTCAAGTTTCGAATACGAATTGAATATTACACACAACTATTCGTATTGGTATTCGAAAATAAACTACTCGGTATTCGAAATATCGAAACTGACCAACTATATCGCAACAACCTACCAGTTATTGTTCTCTTTCTGCTAAGCAAAGTATTGCAAATTATCAGAAATGAGACAACAAGAGCTTTCTAAGCAATGCGCAAACTAAATCAATAAGACGTAGCTTTGTTTACGGTTTCGCGGCAACCGTATACATGACAAATATGAGTTTTTGCCTGTAGACTGTCTTTTAGTGGTTTTGGCAATGTTGTCATGTATCATTTATATCTTTTACTCAACAACAAGGGATATTTTCCTTGCAACGGGCCCGCTTATATGTCTGTACGGCACACAAGTCCTCTAGCAGCTTTTCTTAGTCACAACTTTTGATTTTTTTCGGCAACCATTTATTTAGCATTTCTGGAAAGCTATTCATACTGCAGGCATTGATTCTAGGAAAGTGATTTTTGAAATAGGCTCTGCAAATACTGAGAGGCTATTCGTGCGTTTTTAATGGCAATTATTCACCCTGTATTTGAAACTGCTCATTTGTGTCTGATAGCTGTTTTTTTCTTGCACTAGTGATGCTGGCGTCCCAGCTAATTATACCGAAATAAACATCCCTGCTATGCGTCTGCGTCTGACTATTCAAATTCAATATTTAATATTCGTATTGGAAGATGTGTATATGGGCTCCTTTCTGCTGAAAAATGAGCCCTTCGGTTCCCCTTATCACTCTTGCTTTTCATTCTTATCCTAGTGTGTTATGTTTTGACGTTTGCAAGTAGATGCTGTAGATAGGCCTCTAGTCACGATGATGAAGAAATAGAACAGTTTTATGAAGATGTTGAATTAGCAATGAGAAAGGTGCAAACTCAGTATACTTTAGTCATGGGCGACTTCAATGCAAAAGTGGAAAAAGAGCAGGATGGTGAGCAAGCAATTGGCAACTACGGAATCGATTCTAGGAATGCAAGAGGAGAGATGTTAGTGGAATTCGCTGAAAGGAATAGGCTCCGAATAATTAATACCTTCTTCAGGAACCGCAGTAACAGGAATTGGACCTGAAAATGCCTTAATGGAGAAACAAGGAATGAAATAGATTTCATACTCTCTGCCGATCCAAGCATAGTGCAGGATGTAGAAGTGTTAGGTAAGGTTAAGTGCAGTGACCGTAGGTTAGTGAGGTCTAGGATTTCTCTCAATTTGAAGAGAGAGAGAGTGAAATCAGTCAAGAGGAAACAGGCCAATCTAGAGGCAGTAAGGGTAAAAGCCGATCAATTCAGCCTGGTGCTTGCAAACAAATATGCAGCTTTAGAAAAGGAAGATAAAGACAACATAGAGGTAATGAATGAAACCGCAACTAGGTTGATCTCAGAAGCAGCAATTGAAGTGGGAGGTAGGGCACCAAGGCAACCAGTAGGTAAGCTCTCCCAAGAAACAAAGGACCTAATAAAGAAACGGCAAAACATGAAAATGTCCAACTCAAGAGATCAGATAGAATTCGCTGAACTGTCAAAACTAATCAACAAGAAAAAAGTAAGGGATATTCGAAATTATAACGTGGGAAAGATTGAGGAAGCCGTAAAATATGGACGCATCATTAAATCAGTAAGAAGAAAGCTTGGCATAGGACAAGGCAAGATGAATGCACTGAAAAATAAGCATGGTAATATCATCAGCAATTTCGATGACATAGTAAAAGCAGCGGAAGAATTCTATACTGACCTGTACAATGCCCAAAACAGCCAAGCTACTTTCATTCAAAATAGTGATGAACCGGATACAGAGGCTCCTTCTATAACTAGCGCTGAAGTTAGAAGGGCCTTGAAAGACATGACCAGGGGAAACGCTGCTGGAGAAGATGAAATAACAGTAGATTTAATCAAAAATGGAGGAGATATCATGCTTGAAAAGCTTGCGGCCCTTTATACACAATGCCTCACAACTTCAAGTGTACCAGAGAGCTGCAACAACGCCAAAATTATACTAATCCATAAGAAGGGAGACATTAAAGAACTGAAGAATTATAGACCCATTAGCTTGCTTTCAGTATTGTATAAAATATTCACCAAGATAATTTCCAATAGAATCAGGGCAACACTTGACTTCAGCCAACCAAGAGAACAGGCTGGCTTCAGGAAGGGATATTCTACGATGGATCATATCCATGTCATCAATCAGGTAATCGAGAAATCTGCGGAGTACAATCAACCTCTCTCTATCCTGGACTCCTGGACTAGGATAGGACGGCATCCTGGACTAGGGACGCTGCCCACCTCGGACGATTTTAGCGTCTGCTCATTTCCCTAAATAAAGTTTATTCCTCCTCCTCTCTATGGCTTTCATAGATTAGGAAAAGGCATTTGATTCAGTAGAGATACGAGCAGTCATAGAGGCATTGCGTAATCAAGGAGTACAGGAGGCATACGTGAATATCTCAGCAAACATCTACAAGGATTCCACAGCTACCTTGATTCTCCACAAGCAAAGTAGAAGGTTACCTATCAAGAAAGGGGTCAGGCAAGGAGACACAATCTCTCCAATGCTATTCACTGCATGCTTAGAAGAAGTATTCAAGCTCTTAGACTGGGAAGGCTTAGGAGTGAGGATCAACGGCGAATATCTCAGCAACCTTCGGTTTGCAGATGACATTGTCCTATTCAGCAACAATGGAGACGAATTACAGCAAATGATTGAGGACCTTAATCGAGAAAGTGTAAGAATTGCGTTGAAGATGAATATGCAGAAGACAAAGATAATGTTCAATAGCCTGGCAAGAGAACAAGAATTCAGGATCGCCAGTCAGCCTCTAGAGTCTGTAAAGGAGTACGTTTACCTAGGTCAATTACTCACAGGAGACCCTGATCACGAGAAAGAAATTTACAGAAGAATAAAATTGGGTTAGAGTGCATACGGCAGGCATTGCCAAATCCTGACTGGGAGCTTACCACTGTCGCTGAAAAGAAAAGTGTACAATCATGGCATTCTACCGGTGCTAACATATGGGGCAGAAACTTGGAGGTTAACAAAGAAGCTCGAGAACAAGTTAAGGGCCGCACAAGGAGCGATGGAACGAAAAATGTTAGGCGTAACGTTAAGAGACAGGAAGAGAGCGATGTGGATCAGATAACAAACGGGGATAGTCGATATTCTAGTTGACATTAAGCGGAAGAAATGGAGCTGGGCCGGCCATGTAATGCGTAGGATGGATAACCGGCGCACCATTAGGGTTACAGAATGGATACCAAGAGAAGGGAAGCGCAGTCGAGGTCGGCAGAAAACCAGATGGGATGATGAAGTTAGGAAATTTGCAGGCGCAAGTTGGAATAGGCTAGCGCAAGACAGGGGTAATTGGAGATCGCAGGGAGAGGCCTTCGTCCTGCTGTGGACATAAAATATAGGCTGATGATGATGATGATGATGATTGTAGATGCATTATTCTGGGAAAGTTAAAGAACACCCAAGCGTCATGTTCAAATCACTTGTCATGTACAAAACTAGTCATAGTCTGTGGTAAATACGTGGTCAATCGGTTTTATCTCTGTTCCTACGCTATTTACAACAACATTTTTCTATTTTCCAGTAACAAGAAACAAAGTGAATTCATGGGTACAACAGTGCAGAAACGTGTATATACGATGTAAACGATTCCAACAATTTCCAGAGAAAGTGAATGTGTTAAACTAGGGGAATATTAACAAAACGTAAATGCACATACTACAAAAACTAAACGTGTGCACCAAAGAGGGGAATTTGATTGTTTGAATGGATCACGGATAAATCCCTATGTGTGGAATTTATTGCTGTAGATAAAGACATCTAGCATATCGCGTCGCTAAGTAAAAAAATTGTCAGAGGCGGTTCAAAATTTGCTGCATCATAAAAGAAGTCAAAGATGAAAAGCTGCTTGAAGGGATGATTCTTCAATATTTCGTATGTACTGTGTATATGGGTGCTGTTTATCGTTTTTAAAGCAACTCAGCATTATAAAATAAACGGCATAGTTGGTGGACCAAGCCGGAATAGGTGTCTGGTTTTGACAGCAGCAAAACAGGCTTTGTTACGTTATGCGTGTTCAGCCAATAACCACTTGTGATTCATTTGTAGGCAAGTGTAACCGCGTCCTTAATGGAGACTTCCTTTCTGAACAGATGGAATCTTAAAAAAAAATAATGAACCATAAATAAAAAAGACTATCACTTTATTTGCTTTTAAGAATTCTTTTCAATCAATTTCAGCAATTTACGTATAAAAACAAATTAGTGAAATAGACGCCAAAGCATCGCTGCTCTAATGAATTGGTAAGCATGCTAATACATTGTCATCTGTTGCTACATCAACAGATTTGTATGCATTGTAATGATCATAAAAGGAGGAAGACCGACTTCGTGAACGAAAAGAAAGGAGGGGGACAGGGCAGAGAAGAAGACGATTCGCTATGACTGTTAGTGATGGCAGAATAAACGGAACATTGCATTTTGGCGCAGTCACACAGTGTTGGGCTATGTGGGTGTCGTTCACGATCGCCCAGCACGAGGACAGCCACCTACTCACCAAGACATGCCAGGAAAATGGAGACGTTGCCATCGACCTTCCAGAACAAGTCAGCACACCGGACTTCTTCACGTTCCTAGTTCATAAGGCTAACATCACCCTTGATGAAATAGGCTCCAAGGGTTCAGTAAGAGTTGATATTCAGGCGACCGAGCTCGAACAGTGGGTCCACAGATCAAGTAGCCATGACGCAGTGACAACCAATGAGCAAGGAGTAGCTGAGTTGTGAAACACTTTTGCGGTCGCAGGAGCAGCTAATGCAACAGAGTGAACGACTGTTGAGGGTTTTAACGTCAGCGTTGAACTTCCCAAGGCATGCTACGCGAGAAGTAGTTGTTCATGATTTTTTTTGATGATACGCAGTCAAGACCCTCGGTCTGGCTTATGTTTTTAAGCATGAAATGCTTTTAGCTCCCGTTGTTGGCGACCTTCAAATGACCTTGAGCCAAAAGCCAGAGCCGTTATCCGGGCACAAACGAGATCATCGGGGGCAGCCAGTCAAAAGTTAACAAAACGCGGTCTCTGGCCCTCAACCCTCTGTACAGGACCGCATTACATACGCTAGATACTTCCCAAACAAGTTACAAAAAACATTGCTTCCGATTTCTCCCTAATGTTTGTTCACTACATCACTCAAACTGTAACTTCTAGTACGCTGAAGTTGTATTTGTCATTTCCAATAGCGAGGCTCAAAAGGCAAATAGAGAGGTTGCCTGTGCTTTTTTGAACGCCAGCGGTCCGTGAGTCGTGAGCGGTCTGCGACAGAAGAAAAAAGTTGTCGCAGTTTCACCTGAAAGGCGAAGCATCAATTGCGATAGCAAATTTGGAGAGAGCTATACGGAGTAATGATATTAGCTTTATCAGCTGTATAAACTTGGACATGCAGCAGAACCGGCAACGCACAGAACTGTTGTCGACGCCGTCGGCGTTTTGCCCGCGTTCGCTGAAAATGCCTGCGGCGTTGGTGACTGTTGCCGGAGCCTCCGATATAAATAGGCACTTGGTGCCGCAGCTAAACGTCGCCTCCCCCCCCCCCCCCCCCCCGCGACCTTTCGTGCGTGAGAAGAAGGCGCGTTTGCTCTACATATATGGTGATTGTAAAGGAGGAAAGAGACGCCTACTTCTGCAGCCCTTAAGGAAGCACGGCGCAGAACGCGCGTTTGTTCTCCGCCGTGCGTTCACTCCCCGTGAAAGAGCGCGTCCCTCGCGCCCTTTCACTCGCACATACAGCGTTCGGCGGCGCGCGGCGACGTTTTCATCTCCATTGACGTCATACGGAACCTCACGGCGACGGCGACGGCGACGGCAACGGCGACGCCGACGGCAGAAATCTGCTTTTGAGTGTCCATATAATTGCTATCGCAATAAAAGTAGCGACAGACGCTGGGTGCGCTGCACTGTTGGAAGAAGAAAAGCGGTTGAAGGCGGCGGCACCACAGGCAACAAAGACGTCATAAGGTAGTCATTTCATGCTTACATATACTCTCGATTACGGGAGAGCCAGCATTTTTTTGGATACGCATGCTTGCAATATAAGTGGAATGACTGTGATCGCATTAACAATATAGGCATCGTTTTATTACGGGAAACGCTAGGAGGTGGTTCGATTTGAGGATACCAAGCCATGCATCGGAACCATGTGTCGAATGGAAAATCTCTTTCGTTTGACCAGAATTTTGTTGAATATTGGGACAAGGCTATTTTTTCTAGCATCGAGAAGGAACAGCTGCCGACTACTACTTTGAAGAACGACTCTTGCAACTTGCCGACCCGAACCTATCTGAATCATCTGTAGTCGCGCTAATAATTCATGAGATAATGAAGATTTCTCAGCGCGAAGTTTTTCCTAGACCACACACGACGTTAAAACAACTATTGCATTCCCTCAGGAATATCGCCACCAATGTGTTCTCACCTTACAATGAGACAAGTAACACCAATGGCCGATTCTCCTCCGCCACAAGCTTAACGTGTGACCAGAGGTGCTCTTGCTGTAACGCTTCTTGTGGCCACACCACATTGCAAGAATCAGCCTTCAAAGGAAATCACGAGCAGAACGACAGGGACAATCAGGGCGCTCTATTCTACCCGGCTGCGCCGAAAGAAATAGTTCATTTGGCAAAGTCAATCGAAGGTTTTGCTTTATGCCAGAATGACCGTGATCGGAAGGCCAACTGAAGTCCTATTTGACAACGGGGCGTCGGTGAGCATTGTCAACCCCCGACTGATTTCTCCAGAAGAGACATTCATCGGCAAGGTTACTAAACTGCGTAGTTATGATGGCAGTTCTCGAGCACTTGATATATGGGCTAAGGTATACGTGGGTTACCAAGGCACCAAGATGGATGTCGAGGCACTCATTGTATAGGATTCCGCATAGTTTTCACTTGGATCGGCCTGACATGAATAGGATGATAATGAATATATCATGGCGCGAAGACGTAGAAGTGGAGCACTCGGTTGAAACAATGGGGTGAATACATCTCCCTTCTGATTGTTATTTCAAACTACCCGGTTCTTGGCCAATCCCCCAGAGTGGGTATGTGCCAGTAACTCCAAGGCTCTACATCTACATCTACAAAACGAAGCTGGTAAATGCAAGTTAAGTGGGGCCGAACAAGTATACAAAACTAATATGCGTCCGTCAGTGTCCACCAGCGGCCAAGGTTGCCTTTCAAGCTGAGTGACACTACTGCTGTCCGGAAGAAACGATACGGCATGTCCCGCGAAAAGAAGAAATGGCTGAAGCAAGAATTGCAAGGCTTACTCATCTGCACATGCTTGGTTTACCCCTCTTTCTCACCGCCGTTACATTGACTCTTTGAAACTTCTACACTCTCTATTTTACTCTCCACATTATGCCTCTCTTAACACTTGTCTGACCCGTACAAAGACTCTAATCCCGAGAAACAGCAATCACTGAAACTTATCGGTCTTTTTCGCTCGCACCAACCCTTTGAAAAGCAGTTTTTTTTCCTAGGACTATAGAACTCTAGAATGATCTGCCCAGTTCCATCCGTTGCTTACCACATAAAGAATTTGGGGATGCTACTGAGTTAAACATGTACTCACGTATGCTCTTTTGTATTGCGATTTGTATTTGCCACATATTGTATTCACCACTCCTGCAATAGCTCTTCTGGTCTGCAGTTTGTGTAAATAAATAAATAAAATAAATACAACTTTGTTTTGGTGCACCCTATCATCCGGAAACCAACGGGTTGGTCGAGAGAGCGATAACAGATATCAAGCTGTCACACTCTACCCGGAATTCCGAGGTGGTTGGAAGTGTGCTGAAGTGGCTGCTAATCACCATAACCACTCTAATACAACTGCGTCCATATTTCGCTTACCATGGGAAATCAAACTGGCTTGCAGCTGATCACCTTCTTGACCTTACAAACGTGTTGACCCTCCAACAACGCAAGAAATCGGTAGAAGAGGACGAGAAATATAAGGTCGCCATGAAGTGTAATTACGACCGTGCTCCCTCCACAATGGCACCTGACATCAAAGTAGGAGATTTTATTCTGCTTCGAAGAAGTTCGCAAGGCTCAAAAGCTTATTTCACGGGTCCTTATATTGTGCTGTAGACAGCCAGCCAACAAGGAGTCTTATCTATTTTGTACATTGGACCAGAAAACGCGACTGTGATGCCATCGGTCGGCAATGTGGTGCCTTGTCAACCCAGGAGAGTTGACGATCAAGGGGGGGGGGGGGGGGGGGCTGTGTAATGACCATAAAGAAATGATGACTGACTTCGTGAGCGAGAAGAAAGAAGAAGGACAGGGATGAGAAGAAGAGGAAAGTATCATTCTCTATTGTTATTAGTGATGGCAGAATAAACGGAACATTACCTGCATATGTGTCAATTACTTGCGAAATTCGACATTGATGAATATACGCAAATTACCAATTACAAATCGTCTTTATATTCAATTACACAATGAAATTCCCTCGGAGAAAAGGTTCTGGGCACGTGCAATAAAGAAATGATAGCGGAATCAACTTCTATTGACATCGACGTGATGACAAACATGCTTGGTTTGGTAGACAATGTTTGCTATGAATCATATAGCTGTTATGCTGCGAACGTTTAATGATTTTGCGACTTGTTGAGAGCTAATGCTGAGTGCAACGCATGGTGTTGTTAGTGGTGATACCCAGTGACCCAACTTGGAGTCGAAGAGCTTCAATGAAAAGTGATACATACTTAATGGCACACACTCAGTGGCTAGTACCAAGAACGGCCCTCTTTTTTGATTGCAGTATCTTTGAGATCGGCCCATAAAGACCGCCGAATTATCGTTACAGATAACTGGTTTCAACTCCACTTATAGCGGTGGTTTAGCGGTTATGACCTAACACGGCTTAGAACAACGTGCGTACTCCGTTTCCGGCCGCACGAGCCTGCGTTTTACAGTTGTCAGAACGCGAATACGCTCCTGTAGCCTCGCACTAGGTTCGCAATAAAGAAGCTCCAAGTGCTTAAAGTAAACCCGGACCCTCATCTACGGTGTGCATTATATTTCGCGGGTAACCTTGGAATGTCAAAAATTCGGGACACAAAACAAGCTACCAACGTGCTTGACAAGCTAGCCATCCTCCGGCCGATGGATCGCGTGTTTTACGTGCTGTGTTTCAATGCATAGGCTGTCCTACAAAAGCTACCATAGATAACTCTGGTGCTGCCATTGTTCAGTTACCATGATAATGATGGGTATTACATGGATTTGCTTATTCGCGTGCTCGTGGCTTGAAACGTTATTGTGATGTTATTTATTACGCTTTATTTTTCTGAACTTCCGAGCCCTCATAGTTGTTAAGCAAAACAAGGGGGAATTATCCTCTACGCGCATGCCATTCTTAACGCAATATTTTGTTGAAAAAGAATAATTTGCAAAGCTATCAAGCCGTATGAAGCAAGAAGGACAATGTTTCCGCAAATACATGCGCCGTCCATCATTTCCATGCTGGCTGAAACGCAATGTTGGCCGCTTCCCGTAGAGACTAGTGCTAGATTTTCCTCGAGTAACTTTTCTATTAAACCCCATGTTCAAATCATAGCCTCCGAGATCGGGCGATGCACGCCACCACACTCTCGGAGGCCATGTTCTCACAGAAAATATCTCACCGACGATGCCGAGCTCATGGCGAGGCCGATGCGGCTCGAGTCCCACTTGTCGACGAAGACGACGTTGAGTAGCAGCGTGGCGAGCACGACGACGAACCCGCACGTGGAGGTGATGACGCGCGTGAACTTGTAAGTGTCGCAGAAGGCAGAGTAGCCACGCGTGTTGGCGTCCGCCAGGTGGCAGAAGCGGTCGCAGGCCCGCCGCACCACGCCATAGGCTCGCAGGCTGCTCAGGCACTCCAGCGTCTCGGTCACGTGCGCCAGGAGACGCGACAGCACCACGCTCTCGAAGAAGCGCGCCCTGTAGGAGGCGCTCACGGATAGTTTCTGCGAACAGGACGAGCGCCGAGTTATTACAACTTGCTTAAGTGATATTGGTGGGCTAGTTGCGTGACCGTTATTGTTATAAAAGCGGCGCTCTTGTGGACACGCCGTGGAAGACAAAAACGCAGAAGCGCGAGCGCTGAGTGCACCCCTGCTTGTCACCGCTTGTGTTATGTCTGCTTTTGTGGTTATGCTTGTGTCCACAAGTGCGTTGTGTTTAGGACAATAATCCTTACTTTGCATGCTTAAATATCGACCATAAAGTTTGTTACAAAAAATCATGGGCCATTACACTTTGTGAAGGTGGATGACCAGCGAAGCTGTTTATCACACGACACAGAGGTGACGCAGAATTTTAAACAAAGGTACGAACACATTTTCATCGGTGTTGTTTGCCGCCCGCCGCCGACTATTGCGTTCTCGTCTCTGTTCCTGTCGTCTCTCTTCGTGTGCACGCTGATTCTCAGGAGTCCTGATTATACGCGGACTCCTCATTACGATGACAGAAGTGAAATTCAAAATGAAGAACGGCAACTTGCCTTTGTGGTTTTTTATATACATTCGTGTTTTTTGCGAATGTATATGATTGTGATTGGAGCGGGTTCGGCAAAAGCTAAAATAAGCCACTGCATAACAGAATCCGCCGCCTCGGACGCGGAAACGTCACGGGCATACAACAAGCGTGAGCAACATGGCTAATCACACTATGAAACCACAACGAATACTAAATTCAGAACAATTGGAGATCTGGCAATGGAACTGCCGCTCCTTTTCCAGGAAAGCGGCAGCACTTCGTCAATTTATCAAAAACTTCGAAATCGCTCCCAACGTGATAAGTCTGCAGGAGGTCGGAGCCAAGCCGGCCAAAATGCAGAGATACTATACACCCTGAGATATCCCCAAAATTCGAAGGTCGCCACGCTGGTCAGCAAGCCGATAAACGCTCACTGATTAACGCTTCCACAAATTGAGGGAGATACTGATTCCATAGTTATAAGTGTGATGCGAAAGAAACGTAAGCTACACACAATAATCACAAATCTGTACAGTTCCCCAAAAAGCAAAGGGATGATCTACCCCAAATTCTCTTGGCAACAAAGGATATAACGGGCACCAGGGATAAGGCGGTGATAGTTGGCGACATTAACGCACCCCATATACTATGAGGATACGCGAAAACATCGCCCAGTGGGTTCCGACTTGAGCACCCCACCACGGCTTTGTGTTTACGGGCAATCAATCAATTGGAAAACAGACACGCGTGGGTAACAGTGTGAGCAGAGACACAGTGCCCGACCGCGCATTTACAATTAACGTCAGAGACGTACAATGGGTTTTCATCGACGAAAACGTGGGAAGCGATCACGACATAATCAGAATAGCACTCTCCACACACAACATACGGAGAACAATAGGAACCACGAAGTTAACCGACTCGCCTCGTTATAGAGAACTCCAGAGGGGGCTGGAGGAGTCGGATACCGCCCCGACCAACATGCGGGAATGGACTCAATTCCTTCAACAAGTGCACGGGGACACCACCAAAGCCATTGAGCGCACCGAAGAGGCGCCGGTGATACATTCTCACCTTGTCATCCTATGGGAAGAGAGGCGGAAAATCGTCAAGAGGTGGAAAAGACAACGCCTAAACAAATACCCGAGACAACGCATCGTTCTTTGGGAAAGAAATCCTAAGGCCACGCCAACGAACTAGCTAAAAACGAGTGGGCGACGTTCGGCGGAACCCTATGAGGGACTCTGGAAACGACCAGTACGTGGTGAACACTCCGGAGCATGCTAGACCCAATGAGTACACGTACTGAGAGTAACAAGAAGCTCCAAATCATAGCAGACAACTTCGAGGGTACAGACCAAGAACTAGTCCATGTCCTTCAGAACAAATACATAGGACCCTCACCCGTGGCGGGATCGCCCTATACGACGAGACCATACGTGAGAGAGGCCAACCCTAAATTAGACGAAGAAATAACGTACGCGGAAGTGTACTAAGCGGTGCAAGCAGCAGTTAAAAACACGGCACCGGACCCAGACACGATCACAAATTCAATGATTCGAAACATGCATTCGGTGGGCCCAGCGAAAATAACAAATATTTTCAATAGCGAGTACTGGGACAAGGGAGACTCGCACCAAGAATGGAAATTGGCTAAAATAATCATGATCGCCATAGCAAAAAAGAATCCCTCGATCGATACACTCCGGCCAGTATCGCTCATGTCCTGCCTGGGTAAGCTCTATATATGAGAGGGTGATCCACAGCAGACTACAGCGATACCTGGAAGAGCGGAGCTGGTTCCCAGACTCCATGTTAGGATTTCGCACGCGTTTACTGCGTCAAGACGCGATCTTCTAACTTAAGGACGAAATTCTAACTAATATACCATACGGTGACGAGAGACTAGCCCTAGCACTAGACCTTAAAGGAGCCTCCGACAACGTCTCTCACGCCGCAATACTCGAGGTACTCGAACTCGCGGGTTGTGGTGAGCGCGCCTACAATTACATAAGGGCGTTTCTTTTCAACCACGAGACGAGCATCAGTATTGGCCAAATCACAACGCAGATATTTAAAATCCGTAGCAAAGGAACCCCTCAAGGAGCGATAATATCTCCTCTGCTCTTCAACTTGGCGATGTGTCGCCTCGCGTGCGGCGATCGAGATCACATTCCCGACCTAGGTTACACGCTCTGAGCGGACGATATCACGCTGTGGGCGAGCAGAGGTGCCCTAGGAGATATTAAACGACGGTATTAGCGGTGGAGAAATTTTCCCGGACGAGTGGGCTGAAGTGCGCGCCCGAAAAATCCGAGGTCATCCGGATACATGCGAAAGGTTGAGGGCCAAACGGTCCGAGAGGTACCCACGATGGGAGTCCTGGTTTTTTGGCTTCAGAGCGACGGGAGAGCAGCACAGATGCTCAAAACCCTCAAATCCACAACCCACAACATAGCCCAAATGATACGTCGAGTGACGTATAGAAAGGCGGGAATGTGAGAAAACGATACCCTAAGGCTCGTGCAGGCCTTAGTGAGTAGTCGAATCACGTATGGCTTACCATGCCAAATCCTGAACAGAGAAGAGGAAATGCAGGCCAACAGGATAATTCGAACAGCTTTCAAGGCGGCTCTGGGCCTGCCTAAATGTACCTCCACGGAGAGCATGCTAGCTTTGGGATTACACAATACTTGCGACGAAATGAGGCAGGCCACTCTGATGCGACAAAGGGAGCGCCACAGCTTCACAAAAACTGGTAGTAAATATTGGCTCGACCTAATATCCCTGCATACCCCATTTATCTGACCGAACAGGCTGTACCTCTCCCTCCTTCGGTGAGATCCAAAGTTGCAGTAGCTCCAATTCAGAAAGAAGATGCATCCTGAGTACAACAAGAAAAGGCGCAAAGCACGCGGACAACATATTCAATCGATGTACTCCAATAACGCTAGGTACAATACGTACTATACGGACGCAGCTGCGTATGCAGAGGCAAAAGGGAAGCTATATCAAAGGAGGTACGCCCTGGCAGTCGTGAACGCGATCTGCCAGTAGCAAATAACAGTGGGGCCCTGGACTGAGGGGCTCCGACTACCGCCCCTTATAATGTTTGCCTGTCTAATAAAGTTTCTCTCCCTCTCAATCTCTCTCTCTCTCTCTATATATATATATATATATATATATACATTCACGTGGACGTCGGGACCGCCGCCCCGAGGAGCGTCCCGTGGAGCTTCCCGAGAGCGGAAGGGAAGGAAACTAGATACGCATGCGCTAGGAATGCCGATAAAGAGAGGGTGGTGCGAACCTAAACATGGCCTACGCCTGTCGCGTAGCGGCAAATCTTTGTGACACCTTTATTATCTACCTGAGAGTCTACTGATCTTGAAAATGGTACCTATTGATAACTAATTTGCTCGAAATGCATATCCAAGTGATGAGACGTACAAGCTTCTGCACAGAATGAAATGATTTTGCATCAAATTCGGGATCTGAGTTTTTGTTCACCCAGAACGAAAATGCACGGAACCCTAGCCATAGACAGCTTCACTGTAAAATACTAGACGGAATTCCGGCTTCACTGTCTACGGAAGCTGTAAGTATGGTGGTTTAACAAAGATGATGGGACGTACATGGATTTGCCTAAACTGCTTCCCTTCGATCGTTTTACTAGCTTCGATAGTAAAGCTTCTTTCATGGCCTAATGTGTTAGACACACTTGTAACAAGGTATAGCGCAGCAAAGACGCAATGCAAAGGAAGGCACGAAGCGCAAGCACTGAAAGCTAGGAAGTTCATGCTGCGCTAATGGATAGCGAGTGTCCTAGTGTAAATCTTCGCTGTACGCTGGGGCAGTTGCTAGCTTTTAGATTACGTTAGGTTCACAAGGAATTAGAACTACTGGCTGCAGGCTATAACGGTCTGCCATTTCACTGCTGTGTGGTATAGCCCGACAGAGGAGAAATTATCAACAAACAGGCTTTTTCGATAGCTCCCATTGCGCTCAACCTCAGGACCGAACAATTAGTTCACCCCCGCAATCTGCTTAGTTGCCAATTCACAATGTTATATCACCTGGCCTCCACTGCTTACGAAGCTTCTGTAGGGCGGTTTTTTTATGCCATCACGGAAGGCACAACCTTCCGTGATGCTCAAGACAGTGGCTGTCTTGAGCAGCGCACTTGAGGGCGCTCGAGCAATATTGTAATGACAACGCCATTGCAGTTTGACTTATAGTGTTTTGATGTAAATATTCGATTTACTGTGCTCTGGAAATCTGTTGCGATTTTGAAAATGAAGAAAAACAAAAAAAGCTGTCGCTGACATTCAGCACACTGACTTCGGGTGATAGTGATTTAATACGGTTTTTTATTATGTTTCCTGATCTTTGGCATCATGAAATAGAAAAAGAAAGCGAAAGTGTGTCGATGGTAGGAAGTGAAGTTTAGTTTTACGAGCGGAAGGAGAAGCAGAGATAGCATGCCTGTGCCCCCTAATTTTTTTTCGATGCTGAGCAATTATAATGCATATTTACGAAATATGTGCAATATTGCCGCACGACGGCACATAATATAGGAGCTTACACTCTTACATCCTATTTCTTTTCCACACTGAGCCTATTTTGGCACAAGACACCGTTCTCGCTTTTAATGCAAATTATTTTCCAAACACGCCTCTTTTATCTATTTCTAACACGGGATTGTTGATCTGGGACAAAATTTAATATAAATAAAGCAACACTTTTACAAGCACCATGGAAACGTTGTCGAATCAAAAATAAAAATAGTAGCTATATGAGTTAAGCAGACTCGTGATAATAGGCAAGTGTAACGACAGGGCCGGAATGGTTCTTCCTACTATCCACGGAGCTTGGCAGAATAGCTGATATTTAACGGTAAAGCAGCATTTCAACAGCATCACCCTTATACTAATACTGAGGGTTATTATTATTTAATATCTTTCACAGTTTTTTGACATACAGGTGCACAAAATACTGCACGATGTTTGCCAAGGTCGTAGAGGATGTTCACCTCAGGGACCAATACGGATTTGCGCTGTAACTGTTGCCTCTAAATTAGCTGTAATAAGGCTGAGAAATTATGTGTATGGATGGAAAGTTTGGAAGCATACTATAGGGCATAGAACAGATTTCTAGAATGGTGGTTATATTTTGTAGTAACAATGCTTGCTGCCGAAAGCGTATTTCTTCCTGATGTTGGTGCTGATTGCAGGGCTCCACATCGGCATCAAGAGAACTACTGCATCACGCCTTCTGTGAATGCTTGCTCTGAGTGAAAGAAATAACGCTTGACTGCAAGTTGATTGTAGCATTCGTGCGCTGTATGTGATTGCGTGAAAATAGCATGCCCGACACCACATCGCTTGGGGCGCAACTGTGGTCTGCGGTTTCATTGAGATTAGCCGTAACTGCACCATCCCACAACAATTCTGAAGGCCTAATCAAACCCCCCTCCACCCGACTATTCATACGAAGACAATTTTGACGCTATTGTTATGTATTTAATAGAAATGTTTATTAGGCACGAATAATATTTTAACGATAATTAAAGTCCGCTTTTAATTTAGAGATTTGAACCGCCACACTTGTGAATATGACCGAGGAGCAGAGGCTTCGTAAAGGCATAGGAGAAAGTAAAAAAAAAAAAAAAAAAGGTAGTGAATTTGTCCTTGAAGTTCCTGCAGAAACTAAATTCAGGTATACGTTTTCACAACGCTTTGTCATATTATAAAACGTACTCAACTTGGCCGTTTTATGGAAGTGTTTCCAGACATGGCGGTAGTACGCGACAACATATCTTGAAATCTAAGACGTCGGTTTATGGTGTCTATCCGCAGTTGGTGCTCGAAAAAAGTAAGCTTTGCCCTTAATCAACCCTGATAATGACCAAGCGCACTGAGCTCCAGAAATGCGATTAAACCTATAAAGAATATTTTACGCTCATTTTCATTATAGCCGACCTACACTAGACTATCTCGACTCCCCCTAGTAATGGCAGCGCCGAGCCTCCATTGATGTTTATAAATTTGTGCTTAAAAAGGTCGCTAGTTCCGTCGATGGACGGTTACTTGACAAAACACACCTTAAATCCAATGCAGTTATGTAGTTGCTGAAAGTCTCCGAGTACTAAGTTCCGAAATTGCCGAGAGAACTTGATTTAGGAGTGCTGACTAACGCATTGAAGTGCAGGAGCACTGACATCCGCTTGGATCTCACTTGGTGCATTTCAGAGCGCCAAGTACGACCTTTCTTTTTACTCTTGCATTCAAGAACGTTCCATCACTCAACACTCCACCTGCACTCAAGAGAACAGATTCGAGCGCCACCTTTGCAAAGAAGTGGCTAGCGCGTTTCACCAACACTCGGTTGAGGTTACTAAGCGATGATGAATGAATAAGTACTAAGCGATGATGTGCTCTCAGCGTCCGTCCAACCAACTGCATTGGAGTTAAGCTGTGTTTGCGGAAATAGGAAGTAGCTCGTGATTATAAGTCACCGTGAAACGGTAATGAACGGCTGTGTTTTCAATTTGAGGAAAGTAGCAAACTCGAGCCGGGGAAGAGCTTCCACAGAACACATTTGTGAACACCGCGCTTCGCGAGTATTCAACTGCAACGAGAGCGCGCATGCGCGATCAAGCACGGACCAGTCCGAAGAAGACGACGAGCACAGCGACTGCGCCGACGGCGAGCACGTTGGGCGACTGGGTGGCGATGACGACCACCTTGGACGCGGTGAAGAGCACGCTCTGCACGGTCTGCTTGCCGCTCAGGAAGGTGCGCGAGTCCACGAAGTCCATATCGGCCGAGAACCGGTTCAGGATTCGGCCCCGGGGCGACGAGTCGAACAGTGATACCGGACTGCCTAGGACGTGCTGCAGCATGGCGCTGTGCAGACGCCCCGAGAGGCAGCGGCTGCTGGCCGCCAACAGGAGGCCCCCGACTATTCGGCACACCACTGAAAGCCACCAAGCACCGGGCCGGGGTTTAGATAAATCATTAATTAATTACTTCATTTAAAGGGGAAAAAACTGTCATCCACTCAAATGTAGCACCAAGCTCAGATGGTAAAGCGACCGTCCAGGAAAGCGTTGGTCCCGGGTTTGAATCCTGGGCCAGGACAAATTTTTCCTCAACTACGAAGCGTCCTTTTCTAGCTTCGTGCTATATTTGGGTGGACGACAATTTTTCCCTCTCGAGATACTCTCTGCACCTTGCGGGATTCCGCAGAAACTGATTTGCCAATTGTTTCATTTATTCAAACATTCATTTTTGTTAACTTTATATAACGAAATGTTAGTGCCTATACGAGGCGCTGCAGCTACTACACTCTAACATAGTTGTACTCATAGTGGTTGTAACAGAAACAATAATTTTAAAAAATACAAGGACATTACTTGTAATGCTGACGTGCACAGAACATACATGTTCACGAAATATAAACGTTCTTGACCACTAGCAAATGAGGCTCCTCGCGAGTGCCACATTCCAACCACAACGCTCTTGTACACACCGACACATGAACCACAGAAACGGAAAAATGCAGCGTGACACGTAAAGAAGAATATGTTCTAATGCAAAGGATGGGAGAACAATAATGAGATGAAATGTACCATTATCTGATGGAGCTTTTCGATGTTCCTGATTCCTCCAAAATTATTTGAATAATTGCTTCATTTACCAGCGGGTGGTTGGTCGTGTGGGTGCATTATTAGGTTCAGAAATAAAAAATATAACGTTGTCAAAAAAGAAAGAAAATAACATGACAAGCATAGTTAATAAGCACTGGTCATCTCGGAATTAGGTATGCAAGCGGCCTCTAGCACTGAAACGCCGCGTTTCTCGTTTCTAGAACTAGAAGCCAGACACGATGCCACCGAGTGTGTCAGATAAATACCAAAAGTTACGGAGATTTTACATCGCTCGCCACTTTCCGACCACCGAGCTCTCCTGCAAGCCCAGAAGCCTACTCCCCCCGAAGGGACACACGTGCGCGTATACTGCCGCGTGTCCGCTTCCTTTACCGCAACCTTTCCGGAATTGAGGAAGTCTGTTTTGGGAGACTTCCGGCTGGGCCGTGACAGCTGTAGTCTCATGAGCCTGGGGATCAGCAAGCGGAAGTACTGGAACGTGCCAAAGAGCCCAGCTCGTGCTTCTATGAAGTAGACTGATCACCTTCCGTCACCCCGCCCAGGTACTCAAGATATTAGGCACAAGATGCTCAGCGAGGCCAAACTGAAGCCAAATGCTTTAGGAAACTACACCTTTTGAATAACGAACAACAAATGGGGTCATTGCTGTAGTGCGTTCTTCAGACAGTACGCCTGTATGCGTTTACTTTATGCCCCCCCCCCCCCCCCCCCGTTTTTATTATTATCACATATACCTTCGGGCAAATCCCCCGGAAAAATAAAGGAGAAGCGTTCTGTATGTTCACTTTTTTATTCATTTATTACAATAATTTCTTGGCCTGAAGGTATTACGGCAAGGAGTGGTATACATTACAGAAAGGAGATGTAGTGCATCTTGTAGAAAGTAGACTTCAACATGAATAACACCACTTTGGCTAAAACTCAGAAGCCACGCTCTTCAGGGAGCACTATAGTGATGGAGGCCCTTTGAGGAGCACGACTTAGTGCGAGCGTCTTGGCGCGTTGTCTATGGACTATCAAGCAGAGAGAGAGAGCGAGAGAAAATAAGTAAGGGGAAAAGAAGGGACTCACCATCGAAGACGCACAGTCCGACCAGCACCCCTACCCATGAGGTCCGATGCGCTTCGAGGGCGTCGTCGTCGTCGTGCTCGGACGTCTCTTCGTCGTGGGCCGATGACACGTCCGTCCACACCTTGATCCACAGCTGCTGGAGAGTGAGGAGCGTCGCGCTCAGCGCGAACACTGCGAGAGCCACCATTGCCTGCCAGCCGGACAGCCGCACCAGGGCGCACAGAATGTTGAACGCCGACTGCAAGTCACGGCCGCACAAGGACAACACAGGAACGTTATTAGCGGCGCCGCGTATATGAATATTGTTCAGGTAGAATAGGGAGAACGTTCGCGAAATTGTACGAAGAGATGCGTAATGAAAAATTAATCAACCTATGAACTTGAAATATGGCTCACGGGAAATACGTTTCACAAGCTGCCGCTGCAGTATCTACATGAAACGGACCTCCGTACTTACATGTAATTTCATTCTTACATTATACCGCGTGGCAACCCAGACGAATAAAGAAAAGCTGCACAGCTAAGTATTCTTGTTTCGAATAACATAACTATCCATGGATACATATCAAAACAATGACACTTTGTGGCGTTGGAGCAGTCACGTTCAGCTCCAAAGTTTATAATTTATCAGCATGAGTCAGTTGAACCTGCGAAGCTTTCGTTGGCACTGCAGTGCGTCAAGGCGGATACACACCTTGTTCGAACCTTGCTGTTCTTTTTCAGTGACACGGCCCGCCGATTCGTTCTCTTGACCTCCCTTAGTCTCTGTGCTGTAAGGAAAAAAAATATGGTGCTGCAAACTGATGATGATGAAATGTTGAAGTGCTTAGTTTTCTACGGCGGCCTTGTGCAAACGGCTGCTACGGCCGATAATACTGCTAGCTGCAGCACGTACCCTAGGAGGCCGTTCATTTGCAGTGGCTGGGAAAATAAAATGAGTTCAGTTTTGGCTTAAATACTTCATAAAATTTATTTGGTATGAAAAAATTCCCGTGGTCCTGTAGCATCTGCGCTGCTGCGTGATGCTTAACGCAATCATTGAATGCATTACAATTACAATCGACAACTAAAGAAGCCGGCAGATCCCACGCCCTGTGGGAATCGAGGTTATGCGAAGCAGTGTGCGGGGAGCCTACCAAGTTAACGAAACGACCATGAGAGCACCAAGACGTAGGCGGCTCTTTCATGAACTACATGGCACGCATGTCATGACATTCATGTCATGAGTCCTGAAGAGTCCCTTTAGCTACGCTTAAGAGACCTTAAGGCGGAAGCCATAGTCATGCTCATGACTATGACTTCGACCATGAACCTTTAGCCTTTTCCTTCACTTAGTAGCAGATCCGAACCCATTCCATTGGTTTTTGAGTGTTAATCATTTTTCGCTGAGTGATTCTCATTTTTGCTTAGTCATGGTCATGACCATGACTTCTACCACAATTATTTACTGGTTCCTTCACTTAGTGCCCACGTCCGAACCAATTTCAGTGGTTTTTGAGTGGCAACATTTTTTTGCTGAGTCATTGTCATTTTACTGAGTCATGCTCATGATTATGACGTCTACTATCATCCTTTAGTGTTTCCTTCACTTAGTACCCACGTCAAAAACAATTTCAGTGGCTTTTGAGTGTTGATCGTTTTTCGCTGAGTCATTGACATTTTGGCTGAATAATGCTCAGGACTATGACTTCTACCACCATCTTTTATTGTTTCCTTCACTTAGTGCCCACGTCCGAACCCATTCCTGTGGTTTTTGAGTGTTAATATTTTTCGCTGGCTCATTATCAACACCTACATGACACACATGTCATGACCTATCACTTATGCTCGTCATACACTCCTGTCATACTATGCCAATTTTGGTACCTACCAAGTTAAAGAAACGACCATGAGAACACCAGGATGTAGGCGGCTGTTTCATGGCCAACATGACACGCATGTCATGTAGTATTCATGACATTCATGTCATGACATACCATTTATGTTCGTCATATACTCTTCTCATAGTATGGCAAGCTTGGTGCGTACCAAGTTAACAAAACGACCATAACAGAACAAAGACGTAGGCGGCTAGATAGATAGATAGATAGTGTCGAAGTAGCAAATGTTCGCAAGAAAAGCTTCACATTTAAAAACCAATCGATTGTTTGTTCGATTGATTGACTAGTTGACTTATTGAGTGACTGATTTCAACACCCCAAAGTGAAACAATGGCTGTCAAAATGCCTTAGGAAGGGTCTCAATTAATTTTGACCATCGGAACGTCTTTGACGTGCAGCTGAAACAAAGTACACAGGCGTTGGTCAACGAATACCCCGACTGGCCGCTCTGCACAAAAGTCCATAGTCATTTGCTGCGGCGACATGTACATCACAAAATTCTACACTGAAGCCACATAACAAGCATGTAATGTATAACAAGCCAAGCCAACAAGCAAGACGAGTGTAATTTTACCCTTCGTCGTCGAACGAGTGCGTGGCTTCGGCGTGGGCCGTGTCCCCTGAGCGTCTCCGGCGAGTCGGGGTCCGCGAGCAGGTCGTCCACGTTGGTGTAGACGCGGATGCTCCCTCCATGCACCAGCACCACCTTGTCCATGTAGCGCAGGTAGCTGCCTTGGTTGCACACCATTATGCGGGTCTGCGATGCGCCACTCATGAGTCTATACATGCAGTGCTATTCGTTTTATATTATGGCTTCCGTGAGGCAGCAGAAAACTGACCGCAGAAAACTGCATCCATAACAGAGTCGACTGAGATGCCGCGCACTGACGCTGCGCACTGGATAGCTAATGCCGGAACTTAAAAAAACAATTTTTCATAGAAGAAGGACGAGCTTTACCGAGGAAGTGTGTCCATCACTGTGTCAGGAGGGAGAAAAAAAAGTCACAGGCCTGCGTTGCAGACGCAGCACAGTCACAGCGTAAGCTGGTGGAGCGGCTCAAGAGTAGGTCCAATTTCGGCACCACGCACACCAGGGTCTTCACGACAGTCTCTTCGCCTCGTTTTGACGAGAACGATCTGAACTGTCCGCCAGGCGTCGACGGTGAGCTAAGGCTTGTAATGCTATCTGCACAGCAGTCTGCTGAGCCCGATGAGGCCTGGTGGTTGTAGCCGCGCACGTATCTCTACGATTCGCTTCTTCAGCAGCGGTTCGTACCTTGGCGGGGAGACGGCATAACGCGTACCGAAGAGGTACCCAGAATACATGGCGCATATCTCACATCGGAATCGCGTTGATTGGGCGCCTCGTCTGAATCGCATCTAGTCGCGTGCGCCTGCGCACGCTGCGTTTGCAGGCACCTTAACTAGATGGCGCCACCATACTGGCGGAAGCTGGGTATCGCGTTTTTTTTTTATTGCGCGCCTCGTCTGAATGGCACCTCGCCGTCGGCGCCTGCGCACGCTGCGTTGCAGACGCCTTAACTAGATGATGCCACCATACCGGCGGAGCCTCGGGATCGAGTTGATGCGCACCTCGTCTGAATTGCATCTCGCCATCTGCGCCTGCGCACGCGGCGTTTGCAGGCGCGATGTCGACATCTTGATCCTCTGACAAAGGTCGCAGTGAATCATATACCGTTTGACGTCCGTATAGGCACCGGGCGCGGGATGAATTTGGACCGGTGGCGCCTTCATGCGGCTGCGCCGCGAATGTATGGCATGTGGCGGCCGGGCCGCGCGCAGCAGGCGCTGCCTTGAAACCAAGTCTGATCAAACATGTTACGTTTTTGGGTGCACCAACAGTTACTGAAACATGACTGAAACTGGTTAGGCCATTAAATTCAATCGTTGTTCATCGCGGCATCGCGTTTTTCAGGCGGAAAGTCTGTATATGTGGGTTTGTAGGCAACAGCGCATACAGTGCTCAGCAATAACGCGATACTCGAATCGCATGGTCGCCAGCGCTTTTTGCACTGACTGTAAGCGCTGGGGACGCCAAACTGATGCATCGTGGTGTATAGTGAAAGCCAGAACCTTAGTAACGCATTATGACTGCATTTGGTCCCACGGCGCTCACCTGTGGCGCGAAAAAAAAAAAAAAAAACGGCGGCAGCCGCGCGCTGCCAGCGCTTCAATCGCTGGGCACTGTACATTTCCGACGCTGATCTGCTATGGTCTAGTTGTTCTAACGTTAATGAAAGAGCCGTTCATACGAAAGAGCTTCGTGTCCCACATGCCTGTCTTCGCCTCCGCAGTGTAATGGCTTCGGAGCTTGGGCACCGAAGGCGAACACTCAGATTTGTAGTCATTTTGCCGTCTAATCAGTGTATCAGTCTTCCTTTTAACGTACATTTTCCTTCCTAGCAATTCCCAACTCTGGTTGCGTCCGGTACACGACTGGGCTGTGCATCGACGGCGATCGAACACCAACGCAGTGGCGTGTTCACACTCGCCGCCACCGACGGTTCCCGTCGCGCTAATCTATAAAAATGGTCCGTGACTGAAGATTGGGCTAGTTTATAAGCAATTAAGAATGGGGAAGCTTTGCAAAGATAAAAGAACTACAACGGACAGAGAAGGACTGACACATGTCCGATCGGCGAAGCAGCTCAAGAAACAGAATAAGGAAGACGTATGTCTCCTTTTTTTTCTCTCCATAATTTTTGTGTTCTTCGCCTATTTACATGATTAAATACGCGAGAATGTTAACGCGCACAGCAAAATAACATCTGGAATAAACTGCTGGAGTTTCACGTGTTATCTTGCCGCGGTGAGCCACGAATGTGATCTGCCTCGTACAAGTGACGACCTTTCTCAAAAGCAGACAGACGAAAATGCGTTTTCCGGTGCGTCAGCCCTTAAAACCCGCAGTGCCAAATCACTGGAAGCACCGAGCGCCGTCGTCCCGTCGTCTGCTTCACATGCCAGTGCTCTGACAGGTGCCGTTCGCGGCGCTGTTCGCCAGCATATCGCCGGCGCGCCGCTGGGCCTTACAACGGCCGCCGGTGCCTATAGAGCTTTGGTCCATAGTGCTTGGACCTCAGCGCTTCGAATGTTTTTCTGATGCCCATGTGACCACTGTACCTTCTTTCATGCATTTCTCGAAGTGCCTCAGCCTGTCGCTGAGAAGGAAGGCAGAGGAGATATCGACTGCTGACCGGACCTTGATCTCTCCTGTACAACACCTCATTGTGCATCAACAATTTAATTTGGGCCCGTTTCTGTTGCTTCTTTGTGCCCAATGCACGATTGAACAGATCCAGGACTTTAGCGCAGAATGCGTCCTGACGCTGTTCGTCACCCATGTTGCCACAGTATCGCAGTGCTGGATATGATACAAATAAAAGAAGGCCGTCAAACCACACGATCCATGACGATGCGCGCGCGCTTCCGCGTTGATCAACGTACGTTGCCGCCAATCTCCCTCCGGTTGTCGTTGTCAGAGGTTTTAACGTAGACATCTCAAAACCAGAAACAAAGCAGTGGTTAAATCACTTCGAGGAAGTGATTGGCCTCGGTTACTTCAGCGATCCAAGTCAACCAACTACTGTGCACGGGTCATGCATCGATTTAACTTTCGCCAAAAAGATTTCTCAAAAAGAACGGAAGACATCAGTGTGTACCATAGCAACCACAAAGCAGTTATAGCAGTCATTTCAATGTAATAAATAAGATAAAGGTTTTCTAAACTGCACTGAAACGTGTGTTTGTGTCATATATCCCTGTGAAGAGCATCTGCCTAATGGCCGCACATCATGGGATCTGTGTTTGACAAGTTGCCCTACATTAGGCGCAAAGCACCTACAGCTTCGCTTACCAATCACCTTCACAGTAGTGTATTGGCGGTGATTTTTTTGTTTATATTGTTCGATATCGCTTACAAAGTTAGCGATCATCTACATTTACTCTGCTATAACGATTACATGCCTTAACTTCGGAAATAAGACATTTTGGTACAGATACAAGGCATTATACTTTTCGCGTGACGGAGCTGGGGTACTCGCCAAAGAATGCTTACGCGTGAAAAAGTTGAATTACGCTTAAGTTTCGCCTTTAACAGTGGAACACGATAGCATTCAAAGTTCCCTGACTGTTTTTCACGCTTCCCGGCAACTGCAGCTTATGCAACCGCAATGTTTACCTGGAAGCGCTGGCGGCGAACCCTATGCACGTAGGCGAGCTTTCTGGTTCTTTATTTTTGTGGACGCGACTTATTTTTGTCGTTGATGTGCAGTTGTATTAGAAATAGTTCACAAGAATTAAGCTTATAGAAAAAAAAAAACCTGCTTACTTCAAGTACCTTCAGTTTACTTCTGAGGGAAATCTATCGCTAGCGAAGATCGCTTTGGAGAAGGCACTGCAGCGTTTGACGGGAAGTGTGACGTGTGAAGTTCCTGTAGCAATTGCGAAAGAATTTGTTTGCCTTTCTAGTAATACTTGGAACCAACAATTAACTTGTGCAAGCAATTCGTGCTAGTTAGACAATTTTTTTATGAAGAAAAGTATCATCATGAGTGCACAAAATTACATACTTAATCACTCTATTATGGTAACTTATAAAATGCAGAAACAGTCATTCTACCACCTTGACTTACTCTTAATGGAGTCTGAAACACCTTGGCATAAAATTATGCAAATTTGATACACTTATCAACAGTTGATCATAATTCCTGACTAAAGGGCTATTCAAATTACAATTCGACGCCATCATGTTTATAGGTTGTGTACAAGTCGTACTTTATGAATTTTCTGACGCATTTTACTTTGAGAAATTTAATTCAGTAACGCCGATGCGCCACGCGGAGCGTACGTGGTTCAGGATGCGTGGTTCGGGATGAGTTTTTTCTTTCAATAGACAACGCCGCCGACCCCAATGCTGACAGCGGATTTTCTGCAACACGGGGCCCTTACCACTATAGCGTTAAAGGAAACAAGAAATGCTGCAAGCCAACGAGTTGGAATCTATATACAGAGAGTCGAATCACAAATTTGTGTTTAGTGAATGTCCGCACCAAGTGATACGGCAGGCTTTACTCAGGCATTGTAGAGAGGCTAATGCGATAACACCGCCGCTGCGGCGGATGTGTGGAGGCGAGCACATTTAGTGGTGGTGCAAGGTAGAGCACTGCACGGGCCTGATTTTTCGGCCCGAGCCCGGCCCGGGCCCGCTTTACGAGGCCCGAGCCCAGCCCGAGCCCGTAATACCAAGCCAGAGCCCGGCCCGGGCCCGGGCGTACATGACCGAGACCAGCCCGGCCCGACCCGGCCCCTGGCGTTATTACTAAGCTTAGCTAGGGCCCGCATGTGCATGAGAAGGCCCGGTCTGTAAGAAACAAATTATTTTTTTACTTACAGACTGTACGGTATCTGTCAGCCTCACCTTCTCGAGGTTTAATCAGCTGCAGCATATAAGCAATAAAAGGCCGAAATCATTGTTTCTCCCACGGGAACCTTGGTAATCCGGCCCATTGCCTGTGCTGCTATTTTTCCGCTGGTGCGCATGCACTTATACCTTCATTTGTACGATATGGTTCTATGATGTCGTTTATCATGCAAATATACAGTGTGTTTCATTTTATCTGAACCAAATTTTAAAGATTGCCTGTGGCAGATAGCACAATTATAATCTAAATTATAATCCAATTATGATCTAAACTACTCGATGAGGCGGCCATTACTACCACGAGAATAAAACGCCTAATTGAAGAATTGACATAATTACGCTAATTAACTTTTTAATGAATTTTGTTACGGCACATCTTTCAATCTACGAATTATAGCCGCCGAGTTCGCAAGGCTTATCCACTTGGAATGAATTCTCATGTTATGTTATGGGGTTTTACGTGCCAAAACCACGATCTGATTATGAGGCACGCCGTAGTGGGAGACTCTGGAAATTTGGATCACCTGGGGTTCTTTAACCTGCACCTAAATTAAGTACACGGGTGTTTTCGCATTTCGCGCCCATCTAAATGCGGCCGCAGTGGCCGGGATTCCATCCCGCGACCTAGTGCTCAGCAGCCCAACACCATAGCTACTAAGCAACCATGGCGGGTACGAATTCTCAGGACTAAACCAGTTTCGAGATAAAAATTTTCAAAGTGTCCGACGAAATCAATCAAATGAAATTAATTCTCCAGTTTACTCAGTTGCTTATTCTCAGTTGCTGGACGGTCATTGTGGACTAAAAGCTACATATTTAGCTTGACGTGACCCAAAAGACCAGGCAAGGCAATACTACAGCAAACACTGTGTGCACATGCACAATAATTCACATATATTTCCAGCTGTCGCTGGAATTCCTCATAGACGAAATAGCTATGAACGGAAAGACAAAGAATATTTCCGTCACAGCGAGTTAAAAGAATTGGAAAACGTTTTAACAGAATGCATTTTAAACAACACTAGAATAGCAATACTAGCTATACAAAACAACGCAACACCAGCTATACAACATAGTATGAGACTGAATTTTACAAGATTAACATTTGCTAAGAAAACGAAACAGGAACAGGATACTCAGAACCATACACAAAGGCAGAATAATAATCACATCAAATGCATTACAAGCGACCAAAGTATGAGCTGAGTTCTTTCTTACTGAAATTATCGACAATTTTGTATTTGTTTAAAGTGCATGGTAGGTAATGTTAAGGACTGATGCTTATAGAGTGTTCTGAAGTATGGAATTGACCATGTCTCAGGATTCTTGTGTTCGCATTAATGCTACGACGCTCTAAGGAGGCTAGTTGTTTTATGCAGTTATAAGCTAATTCTGACATGGATGACCTAATGGATGGTTAAAACGCCTAATTGAATGTTTAACATAATTACGCGAATTACTTTAAATAATTATTTTACGCACATCTTTCAATCTACGAATTATCGTCACTAATTTGCAAGACGTGTCCACTTGGAACGAATTCTCAGGACTGAACCAGTTTCGAGATAATAATATACAAAGTGTCCGACGAAATGCATGGGCGTTCTAGTTAACTCTTTAAGGAAAACGTTGTTTTATGCATGGAAGCACACAAGTAACTGGCCTTAGCGCTAAAATAATGCAATAGTATCGACACTGGTAATAGTGCAATCGCAAAAGCGGTAACATGGAAATGGTTTGAGGAGTGGTTCTTTGTATAATTTATTTTTCCTTACGCAGAAACAATGTTCGTTTTTGCGGAAAAGAAAGAAATTAGCGTAGCTTGCACTGGCGGCGCAATGCTAGTCCTGGCTTTTGGGCTAGGCTAAGCACTACGAAGTCATCCCCAGCATTTCCGGAATTTCTGATTGACTGTCGATTAGCTATTGATTGGCTATCGATTGTTTATCGCAAGATATTGGCTATGTATTTGGGATAGGCTAAGCACTACGAAACTATCCGAATTTATTGGTTATTGATCAATTATCGATTAGCTATTGATTGGCTGTTGATTGGCTATCGTAAGGTATTGGCCACGTATTTGGGCTAGGCCAAGCACTACCAAGTCATCCCCAGCATTTGCATAATTTATTGATTATTGATCGATTATCGAGTAGCTATTCATTGGCTATCAATTGCCTATCGATGACTTACTAAGTTTAAGTAGTCCCTACCATTCTTAGCTAGACTTATCCAGGTTCAGCTTCGCTAGTTCACAGGTGCATGTGCCATTGCGCTTGGACCCTTTCTGCACTGCTGCCACGATCCAACCACATTTTGGATTCAGCAAACACATTATGCCCGGCTGAAACAGCTCTGCTGTTAAAAATGAGAACTTCAGCTGTTTTACTATTTTTTATAAGATATACAGTCATCTGATAAGATATACAGTCAACAGAGCGGTGTGGATCAGAACAAACTGGGATAATCGATATTCTAGTTGACATTAAGCGGGAAAAATAAAGCTGGGCAGGCCATGTAATGCGTAAGATGGATAACCGGTGGACAATTAGAGTTACAGAATGGATACCAAGAGAAGGGAAGCGCAGTCGAGGACGGCAGAAAACTAGGTGGGGTGATGAAGTTAGAAAATTCGCAGGCGCAAATTGGAATCAGCTAGCGCAAGACAGGGTTAATTGGAGATCGCAGGGAGAGGCCTTCGTCCTGCAGTGGACATAAATATAGGCTGATGATGATGATGATGACGGTCAACTTGCACGTGTCACTTCAGCTTGTCACAGAATGCATTAAACCATGCAATGCATAACGGTCACGTGTGCTCGAAGGCCTACTTAGGCCATCAATGAGCGGGCCCGATGGCCTGGGCCCGTGGCTTCAAGCCCGAGTCCGGCCCAGGCCCGCGGCTTAAGCTCGGGCCCGAGCCCGTCGACAAACGCTTCGGACGGCCCGGCCCGCGGGCCGGGCCGGGCCCGTGCAGTGCTCTAGTGCAAGGAACCAGCGGCGCGCGCGGCGCTCGTTTTCCGCTGTGATTGGTTGGCCTATTCGGCTAGAGAACAGCCACACCACATTGGCCATTGTCACAAAAAGCCAGTCAGGTTTCCAAAGAAAAGCTTCGCTTTGAAAAACACGCAGACTGAACCCTAGCTGACATCTACATAAAGCGAAGCACTCTTGGCGCGATTGGCTCATGAAACGTGTGTGGTGTGTGAAGTGTAGTTCTCGAGGTATAATATTAGTATTAAAGAGCGTTATGTTACACGAAGAAATAATTTTGTGTGCAGTGAATTAAACACAGGCTGGATATTACATACACCACCAGGGTCTGTATCCGAGCTAGTTGGTACGGCGACATCTTAAGGCAGGTAAAGCCCCCGAATACGGACACTGATATGAATGATGGCATACAGAGTGTATATATATATACACATTTAATGCAGTACGTCACATTATTATTTGTTTATAGTTTCAGTGGTGCCCATTGTCGTGTTGCAGTCGTGGAGTTTCTGATGCGTCGGTATCTTCTAGCACAACTGCGGATTGAAACGCGCCAAGCGTCTCAACGCGCTGGCTTGCCCACGAGAAAGGGTGTTCTATGCCGCTTGTAGACGCATGCGTCCGAGGCGTAATAGTTTTGATATCAGGCTTGCGTGCCAGAGATGCCGTGTTCGAATACTGCCATCGGACAGTTTTATTAACGTTCAGCTAATGATTTTAACGCCCTTCTTTGTTACAGTATGACGGGATTGAAAAGTCGCACAGCCGTTTGAAGCCAAAAGGACGACGTTTAGGCATATCCAAGTACTAACACCCTGTCCCATGCTGGCTGAATCACCCTGCCTGCAGCCCCATGCACATACTAGCTACAGCTCCGTCTAGTAATTATTGTATGAAACTCGTGCTTGAAACGGTAAACGACTTTTTCGCTGCACCGTTCCAAGATGGCGCCATACCGTTAAACGCATTCGGCGTTAGATGCGAGATGCGTACGAAAAAGTGCCTGTAACTCGGAAAGAAAGCTTCGCTTTAAAAATCGATGGTACCTTTTTGTACAAAAGTTTATTGTTGTTGACCGCAACAATCTCAAATATCCCATAAATGCGGTATCAGTGATATTTGGGAAATATTTGCCACGGATGCAAGTTTTGACCAGCCTGAAGAAGGAGGGTGATGATGATGATGATTTAATGACATCCCCTTTAAAAACTGGGCGGTGACAAACAGTCACCTGACCTGCTTCATTTAATGAGGCGATGCCTCGGTGTGAAGCGCGCCTAGCGGCTCGCGGTCGAACTAGCGCCTACTACGCTCGAACTACTTGGCAGCTCGTCGAGTGAACCGGCCTGCGAAAGACAGCGCTCGAGTCTTGGAGGCCATAATGCTGTTCATCTAGGTAAGTGGTTCTTGAGGGAAAGGGAAAGGTTGGCGCTATCTTCTGCAGCCCTTGAGGGAGCACGGCTCAGCGCCAACGGGGGGGTAAGTGGGAGCGAAAGAAGGGATAGAGTGGAGACGCCATGGCTGGGCGAAGCAAAACCGGCAGGCATAGGCGGCACGTATCAGGCCGAGATGGAAGGCCTTGGCGTGCTGCAGAGTCTGCAGGGGTGTTGTGCCAGGCCGGTCAGGCCCGGGGTGGAGTGGGAGGCCGTGAGGCCTTCCCGCTTGTAGAAATGCCTTAGAGGCGTGCGGAGAGCCCTGACGAGTCAAGGAACTCCACGACGCCTCGAAGTGCAGAAAGGTGGTGTCGGCCGGGGAAGAGGAGATCTTCCTCCTTGCCACAGGGGAGGCCAGGCGGCGGAACTCCTGCAGGAGTGGGCCCCGCTGCTGGAGGTACGCCGGGCAGGCCAGCAGGAGATGTTCGATCGTCTCCGCTCCCCGCAGGAGCTGCAGGCCGGGGACGTCGCTCGTCCCAGTCGGTAGCTGCGTGCTGCCGTCCAGCTGCAGCCGATGCGGAGCCGGAGAAGGAGCGAGGTCTCCCTGCGAGCCAGGCCTCGCTGGGGGAGTGGTCGTGGGGGCATCCCAGTGCCACCCGTTTGTCTGGGTGGTGGGTCGCCAGGTGTCGCCGCAGCCTCAGTCCTGTGAAGTCGCCCTCCGTCACGGCCCGACTGAGGGGCACAGTGGTGTGGTGGGCGTCCTTCGCCAGGGTGTCGGCTGCCTCGTTGCCCGGGATCCCTACGTGGGCGGGGATCCAGTGCAGGGACACCGGGTGGCCTGCGTCCTGCAGCGCTGTCAGCCGGGTAGACAGCAGTGGACTCCAAGGCTGGCGCTTTCTGGCCTCTGCAGGCCGAGGAGGGCTGCCCTGGAGTCGCAGAGGATGGCCGCTGATACCCCAGGAAGCTCCTCAGAGAGTAGGTCGACGGCCAGTGGAGGCCTGCACCTCCGCTGCAGTCGAGCTGGCGTGTCTGGGCAGTCGACACACTGCTCTTCTGCAGGGCTGGTGCCGTGCAGGCCGCCGTGGCAGAGCCGGGTCCGGTCACCGAACCGTCGACGTACACCAGGAGGTGGTCTCCGAGGGTCTCGTCCAGGAGGCACGGCCGTCTGCTGCAGGGCGCAAGCGAGTGAGCGCCTCTTCGAAATCCCGGGCAGCTCCGTGGCGATGGGACAGGAGGCCTCTGCGGTGGGGGCAGCTGTACCGCATTCGGCGGTGGGTTGCCAACCACCTCCTCGTAGAGGCGGCACAGCTGACCCATCCTTGAGGAAGGCCGGACTGGAGGCGACGCAGCAGGCCTCTGCCATCAGGAGCATGGTGGAGGCGGTCGACGTGCCTCAGCCCCTGCTGCAGGAAGAGGAGCGACAGGGCCATGCTCCAGCCTCCGCAAGGGTAGCGGCAATCTGGGAGCTCCGGGGGACGCCCAGGCAGAGTCGGATGGCCGCCCGGTGCTGCAGCTCCAACTTTTCGAGGCGGCGTGGCGGCAGCGCCACCAGCGGGAGGGCGTACCGCAGCGCGATGTGGCCGCCGCCTCGTAGATCCGCAGGGCCCACTTCACCGAGCAGCCCTCTCCATGAGCAAGGAGCTGCGACACGGCCTTGCGGACCCTGATGGTCTGGGTCTGCATGGCCCCGACTGCCGGTCGCCAGGTTAGCCGGTGGTCGATGCGCAGCCCAAGGTACGCCACAGTCGTACTCCATGGGATTGCGCACGCCTTCCAGCTGCAGCCGGGGAGCTGAGCGCCGTGCCGCTGCTCTCGGGGACGAGGAGGGCCACCGTATTCCCGTCGAAACCGAGAGTCCGATGCTTCC